>NC_056734.1:540166558-540281558 GCF_019279795.1 Protopterus annectens
CTCAGTTTAACCTTCTGAAGAATCATAGTGACTGGACTCCATGTCAGCCTGGACATGACTATTGCCCTTATCAGATTCCTCATAATTTTCTGAAACAACAGAAAGATCTGTAGCCAGACTAATACTAGAACCATGTATGGGAACACAGCCACCAGAATTACCTGTCTGTACAACACTCATCCAAGGAAACCACATCAGTCTTATAAATAGCTATAATCTGATTATCAGCTGTATTTTAAAGCTTCTGTTTCTTTTTCTTGTGAATTTCACTACTAGATAAACTATCTAGGGACAGAGAATTATGTCTGACAGGGGGTCTCTAACCCCAGACTACTCCTGTACGTAAAAGGTTTCAGTCTTCCATACCTCTGCCAGGTACTAGAACAGCCTCAGAGGATGTGTCTAACCCCCATTCCATAGTGGCCAGCAAAGCTACACTAGATGGAGATGGGGCAAACAGTAAGTGGTCTACGGGCTGAGCAGTGTCCACAATAGAATCACTAACTTTAGGCTGAGGGATATTTTCAATTTGTTTTATTCTTTTTATGTGGAACCAGATTTGATGGGGTTGGGGGCTTAGGATTCATCAAATCAAGGGAGAGAACACCAACAAGGATAATAAATTGACAGTGCTGGATAATGTATCACAATAAACAGTTAACATTTCTAGTAATAAGTATATCCCCACACATCTAAACTCTGCCAAACTGTGCTATTGTCATAAAAACGGTTTGAAATGTGTTTATAGAATTATTTTACAACTGACAGTTAAAGCACTTCTAGTACACAAAGTCCAAACACTAATGCAACCAATGTGCCAAACCAGTGTTAAAAATTAGCTCCACATAGTTTAAGCACTTTAAACTGCCATACAATAATATTTAATAGCAATTTAAACTATATTTTATTGTAAAATCTAGACAGTAACAACTTCATTTGCAGTAAAATTGTGATGAGATGTCAAAAACACATAGAGCAGAGCCATACATATATTAAATAGTGTATAAATGCTGGAAAAAAACAAGTTCTGCAATATTTTCCTGTAAAAGAAGAAAATAAAGCAGTGTAGCAACAATAAAGTCAGGCAAGATTAATTTCCGGTTCTGACTGCACAAGGCAGCCTTTAGTGTCTAAAAGCACACATGCATTACACTTCTGAGAGAAATACTGAAAGTTTTCTCAGAAACAGTAAAAACAAGTATTTGTCAATGATAGAAGCCAAATAACCACTGGTAGAAGCAGACATTTGTACAGGGATTATGTCAACACTGACAGCCATACAATATTAAAAATAAATATATTTTTAAATAAACATAAAAATAGAAAGAGAATAATAAATTTAATAATAAAATGAAAAATGTGGGCCTCAAATGGGGCTTATCTGAGCAGTAAGGCAAAAAGATCAGTACTAGATCCTTTGAAGAGTCAGAGGACTTTCTTCTTTGGATGGCAGAAAAAGACTTAAATCCTTTGACAGCTGAAAGCTTCCCTCTCATGAAATGCTCAGCTGTCATAGGAAAAGAGAGGGAAGGGAGTCTGAGCTTTTGAAAGCTGGCCGGCACTGGGTTACTGTGGCAGATAACCCAAAACAGCACTGAATTAGTGGGAATGATGAACATCAATGTTATCATTCCCTGTAATCTAGGTATACATATCCAGTTAACGTCCTTCTGTTTAGTCAATTTACTTTTCTTCCATTTTTATTTTCTCCGACGTGATCTGAATCCTCATATTGCTATATACTTGTATTTGAACTACAAAGGTGTCATCTGTAGTATAACATGGATTGAGGGAGCTTTAATAGCAAAGGCACTTCCGTTCCTAAACTTGTTCTATCTGCACTTTGCTTAATATTATTTATCACATCAGCCCAGGAATAAAAATATGTAACAACAGTCTTTGAAGCTATTCCAACTACACAAGTACAGTCATCCTCAGAAAAACTTCATCTACTGTCAATAACAGCAAGCAAACCATCCAGATTTTAACATGAATTAAATAAGTGCCCAGGGTTGTTATGCATTATCTTTAAATCTACACAGTATTTATTACTTTGATAAAATATGCACTTCAGCAAATCATTAATAGCATACTCATTTAAAGAATCCATTCTCAGTAACAAACCATTAAAGAAAATAATTTTAAAACAAACAAAAATATCTAAATCAGTAACTATGGAATTCACAGAAATTAAATCAACTCATAAATTAAGTGAAACTGTATGAAGAAATACAACACTAACCATCCAACCCAATACCATATTCATGGGTGACTAACTATCCCACTATTAACTGGGAATCCTATACAACACCAAACGTACATGCACAGAGATTCTTGGATTTTGTAAACACAAACTCCCTGGACCAGACAGTCAGTACACCAACCTGGGGTGCAACCATACTGGATCTGGTCCTCACTAATATAGGGGACTGCTGCATATCCCCTACTGTAATGCCTTCCCTGGTAAGGTCAGACCACAAAATGGTCTCCTCTGAAGTAAAAATAAAACCTGGACCCCCAACTAAACTAGGAATATTCAGGAACTATTCTAAGGCTAACCTCCTGCTATTAAGTGAGAACCTGGCAAAATTTCAAGCTCCCATAAACCCTGAGAACACTGCTGGCTATGCAGAACTGATCACAGAAACCCTGTACAAGCACATTAGTAGCTGCATAGAGGCAGCTGTAACCACCAGGAAGATGTACAGAACTAACTCAAAAAACAAGCCACCCTGGTGGAATCACAAAATCAATTGGATATAAAACAAAAGGAAGAAAATCATGGCAAAAATTAGGAGGTGCAGCACCTAGCAGGATAAAAGCACTCTCATCAAACTAAACAAACAACTCAGAGAGCAAATAAAGTCTACCAAAGCCAAATTTCAGGTAAGTTTAGCATCCCAGGCCAAGGACAACCACAAATCATTCTTTAGCTATGTCCGCAACTTCAAAGGCAGTATACAATTGTGTGCAGAGCTCATTGTAAATGGAGCCACCTATATGGAGCCAGAAGATATAGCAAACCTCCTGACTGATAAATTCAGCTCCAGCTTTAACCCTCTCTCTCTCCATCAACCTTCCCTCAAGAAATATCATCAAATATAACTCCCTCTGCTATCACTAGGGAACAGGTCCTTAATGCTCTCTCTAAGACCAAGAACACTGCATCAATGGGCCCAGACAATATCCCAGGATGCCTTCTAAACAGCATGAAACATGACCTAAAAGGGGCTCTGGAATCACTATTTAACTGTACCCTCTGATCAGGCTTCATGCCTCATGAATGGAGAAAGGGAACAGTCATCCCTCTGCACAAAGGTGGGTCATATACAGACCCTGGAAACTACAGACCCATAAGTCTCACTAGTCTTATATGTAAAGCCATGGAAAGAATTATCATGGAGATGATCAATAGAGATATAGTAAACCTGCAGACACTGGACCCAAACCAGTTTGGTTTTGTCAAGGGCAGAGCATGCCTACTCAACCTGGTAGACTTCTTCGAGAAGGTCACCAAAGCAATAGATGAGGGCAAAATCGTTCACACTGCCTACCTTGACCTAGCCAAAGCATTTGACACAATACCCCACTCAGGCATTGTTTACAAACTCAAGAGGTTAGGTACAAACCCATACGTCACCCAGTGGATAGCCAACTGGCTCATAAACAAGACCCAGGAAGTTGGAATTGGGGAGTCCACCTCGACAAAGCCAGTCACAAGTGATGTCCATCAGGGATCAGTCCTTGGACCGCTTCTTTTTGGCATTTACTTCTCAGACGTCAAAGCCAATGTCAATGGTCTCTGGCTGACTAAATTTGCAGATAATTGCAAATTAGGAGCTGTCATTGAATCACACCCTGATAGAAATGTTCTCCAGGAGGGTTGACACAGACAAATAACTGGTGTCAGAGCCATGGACTAAAACTAAATGCAAAGAAATGCATAATAGTATCCTTTGGGAAGTCATCAATCCCTGGTAAGTATCATATTGACAACACACCCCTTAGAATTGACCCAGTGGTCAGGGACTTAAGGACACACATAGATAGTAATCTAGCCTTTGATCATCACGTGTCTACAGTGGTGAGGAAATCATTCTGTGTTGCACAACTTATAAACAAAGGTATGGCATTTAAGTCCAAGGAAGTCATTGTTCCACTGTATTTGGCATTTATCAGACCTGTCATTGAGTACAATGCCCCCTTTGGTATGTACCTAAACTGGCATATCCAACAATTGAAATGTCCACAGATGTTCCTCACTAAAAGAATGCAGGGCATAAGTAATATGTGCTATACAGACCATCTCAAGGCCCTGTCCCTGTATTCTGTCTCCTACAGGCTTTTGAGGGGAGATCTATGCCTGGCATACAGGGAATTGTCAGACTCCATTCTATTGGACCTCCTGCATATCCACAAAACAAACAGTACCAGAATTACCCATTCTAATGACTTAAACCTTGCCTGCGATATAAATGGGACCTGCTGGAGAGATAGGTATGTATCCCAGGGACTACCCCGTCTATGGAATAGGCTCCCCATCCATGTGAAACAGAGTTCCTCCTTAACCCAATTCAAGCACAACTTGGACAATTGGATGGGAGACCAGAACTTCATCCCTGGTTTGGCACCTATTTCTCTAATGGGCACAGGTAACCTGTAAATGGTTCATCTCCCAGGCCCATATTTACACTTATCAAGGGTATCAGAACTTGTCAGAGATTTGGGATACATGGCTAGGCTGAAAAAGTTCCTTGTGGTCGCTAGCCTAATAAACACCTATGAACCTATAAGAAATCACACAAACAGTATACAAACCAATATTAAACAAAGTATACTGTGCCAACCTTGTATAACAGGAAGTACTTCATAAAGTAGATATTCTAACCTACCATGATGATTGCCCATCTGTGTCATGCACAATATCTTGTGCTCACAACCACTTGCATTTGTGTCTGAAGTTATAACTAGCTAGGTCACTTGGAAGGGCTAGAGTGTGCCTGCCTACAATCTATCCCTTTCTTCAAACAAAAAATAAAAATCAGAAGTAGACAATAAAATATAAATGAAATAAAGCTTCTCCTACCAAAATAGTCCCACGGAAAAGCATAGAACAATACCGGATGGTTTGAGATAAGTTCTGATGATATCTATGTCTGCTCCCAGGCTGACTACAGAAGCTTCAGCTTCCCTCCATGGTTTTAATACTTTCATGTGCTATATCTGCTCTAGTTTTCTCTTTTCAGTTTGTTTTATTTTTCAGTTCACTTCAG
This sequence comes from Protopterus annectens, assembly GCF_019279795.1. NCBI lineage: Eukaryota > Metazoa > Chordata > Ceratodontiformes > Protopteridae > Protopterus > Protopterus annectens. The sequence goes on from NC_056734.1 coordinate 540,171,832, forward strand.
TCGTTTTCTCTACTACCTCAAAGCGGCCTTGTTATCTTGCAAGAATTCGTTTTCAGTAGAGGGATCTAATACTTTGGCTCTTGCTTTAAACTCTCTGTCATTTTATTATATACACCCTGGTGCATCTCCTGTGCACTTCTCACAGATTTATCTTACAGGTTTGTAATGTGTACTATCCTACTTTACAAATGTTTGGTCCCTTAGCGTAGTATTGACATGCAGCTCTTCATTTTGCTTTACCTGATATGTGTACATGTGGTCAGTTACAGACTTACCTAACAGTGCTGGTATTAATGCAAGTGAATATCAAGCATAACTGAGTGAAACGTACAAGCAGAGGTCAAACACAAGGAATAAGGAGGGTTGGCAAGACAAACCTGGGTCAGAGTACTCACAGTAGGTTGAATGCAGCTGCCAATATGTGAACAAATAATGCTAAATGTTAACTACATTTTCATTGTGGTTCAGTATATATCCTTCAGTAATATAAGTGAGGTCTCCCACAACATATACAAAATGTATGTTATGCTTAATAATTAGTAAGGCACTGTCATCCAAAGGTCATCTCATGCACATAGCTATGTGTTTGTAGATTAACTGGAAAGTTACATATTTAGTCCAAATGCATATCCTGATTTAAAAAAAAGACATTGCATTCAATACATTTGTATAACCATGTAATATACACAGACAGTCATGTTGTTAATCTAGTGACCTGTGTGACTTAGTCACTGAATGCAACTATGCAGATGTGCAAGTAGACAGAGAGCAGAGATATGGACAGGCAACAGTATGAGTCTGACCTATGAGACACCATACAGCTACACACTCCATTATCAAGTATATACATATGTAGTTACTGCCAGCATTATTTTGTGTGGTGTTTTTCTAATCACCGTCTAACTACACAAACACAAAACATCACAAACTGAATAAATAATTAACTATAATTGCTTTAAAAATTGTCCTAAAGTGTAGCTATACATCATGAACCAGAGAATTCTTGTAATGTCCGACAATATGTGCTACATGGCCTAACTTTATCCAGGGTACAGAATATATCTTAAAATCATCCTCAGCTGTCACTGTACACAATTTTGTCATGTATGCAAATGTATTACTTGCCATACAGGTTTATCCAAGCATCCTGTATTCCTGATGAGTGGACCACAGATGAACATTTACTTAAAATATTATCACTGGATGTTTCCATGTCATTCATAACATCTCCATCATTGACTATCATACAAGATGCATAAGTAGGAATCATACACAGTGAATCATATACAGCATTACAGATAAATTAGGCTATATTTGAAAATTAATGCACAATATGCATTTAATCACATCACTGACATTTCAGTCATACTTATTTAATAAGAAGCAAGTAAGTCCCACAGCAAATGCATATATAGGACCAAACCAGAGAGACACTGGTAAAACAGATTGCCATCTGAACACAACAATCAGTGATCACCCTTGATATAGACATCATTAAGATATATTAAAGAACTCCTTAATGACATACAAGTCCTGCATCTCAAGGACTTCTAACTGAACAATGGCTTTTTATTTATTTTTACAGGTCTTCACTAATACATTTAAACCAATAAAGCCACTGTAGATATAACATGTTTCAATTCCCTTTTCTGAGCAGGTTAGTAAAAAATGAAACACTTCACTTATGAAAAAAAGATATCTGTTACCTTAATGGTGGGTCCCCAAAAAAGCCTAAAACCAGAACACAAAAAAGTCCAACAGCAAACACATATAGGGCCAAATAAAACTGATCCTGGCAAAACAGAGTAGGGATCATGGAAGATAAGCAAACTACACTTTAATGGCATACAAATGTTCCAGCACAATGGCTTTTGAATGCTCAGTGGCCATTTGCTTATTTTTACAGGTCTTCATCAATGCATTCACAATAGTTTAATATATGAGATATATTATTGGCATATTTTGTAAACATATGTAATGATTCTTAACATGTGAAATATTTTCTGGTATGAAAACTACATACTTCATTACATCCAAACTGAGTTTCCATGAATCTTACTTATGACATTCCCATGCAGAGCTGCATAGAGGGAGGAGGGTGAGTTAGAATGCCAACTATGAATAAGTGAAGAAAAGGGTGTAATGCAGGACAGACCCCAAATAGTCATGCTGCTGGAAATCACACCATCTCTAGATGCTACTTCCATTAGATGTCATCTCCTTCCAGACCAGATATATATTCACCCCAGAGGATCTCATGTATCTGGTACAGTAGCTCAGGGGGCCTTTGCTAATTTGGGTGATAAGACTGGCCACAGCATTTTTGACCAACCACAGAATGAGAACACTGAGAGTCTGGATGCAAAGTGTGCAACACCTTCTACACATCTACTCTCACATGCCAGGCTGGAGCTTCCAAGTGAAATACCCGATAGACCCAGCTTCTGAATCAGATAATCTTTCCTCAGTATACTTGAACAATCTATGGCAATAGATCTGTATAGGGGAGAAATACGTACATATACCACACTTTCTGTTTAGTCATTTGAGTGCATAACCCATCATTACTCTGTATGATTCTTATCTTTCTCTATTGATGCAACTATCTGACAGAGGTACTAGACACTGTTGGCACTTTCAAAAGCAACTCAGCTTAAACTTTCTGTCAGCTTACTGGTAAAACCTTATCAAGAAACAGATAAAGGGTGAGTTGTCATGAAAGGACATTATGATAAATCAAAACATAACTAATGAATCAGCATTCACATCACTGTAATCCTCATATAAAACTGTAAGGGAATGCATGATATGGCTGCTATCTATACATCTCACCTACCATCCTTCAAGTATGAACAGCTAAAGTTAAAGCACTACAGAGGCCACACTCGGAGGACATAGATATCAAATGTTATAATTTTCAGGAAGTGGTAATCATGTGCTTTCATCTAATTAAACATGTGCTTTGTCCAAATACATTTACACAGAGGTGAGAATTCTGAACTGTGTGAGATAACTACATTTTGCTATGTAAAACTGAGGAAATGCCTAAATGACACTGTTTCCCGAGAATTTTTCTTAGATTGCATTCTTGTATTTTATGTGTAGTACTGAGTAAACAAAATAGACTTTCTATTATATATTCATAAGACAGTATTTTGAAAGGTGCCCTTAGTAATTTTAATTTCATATTGTTGCATATACAGAGATTTGACACTGGCAAGCATAACAAATAAACGGAGTTGTATGTCTTACAGCTCATTCATTTTTAATGAATACTACATGCTGTTTGAAGTACTGGCATGTAGTTTCACATCAACAACTAGGAAATAATTTCGGCTCCAGATACTCAAGTGTAACAATCCAAGTTAATGCACATGTCAGAGCAGTCAAGGAAACTGCATCAACGTGTCAAGTTGTTACCTCATCATTACTAAGATAGTTATATTCATTCAGTATTGTGCAAAACTTAAAATTGATATATGCTGTTAAATTAAATGCACTTTATTCATTATCAATAATGCATCCTATGTATGAAATAATCACTTGTGCTAACACAATTAACAACAAATAACTGCAGATGTGATTCTTTAAGCTGTGAAGCTTCAACAACTGCATGCAGCCATCATTAAGGCATGTAGTATACAAATGGAGTATGTCACATGATTCACAAAGACGTCTTACTGTCCATCTGATATCTATCAGAGTAAGAAACACAGCAGCCTAATGTATGCAGTTATTTAATGTAACACAGATTCCCTGCTTATACATCACGTATGCACTGCAAGATATCTATTTGCTATAGGTGAGATAAGTTATACTTCTGTATAACTACACATTTCTTGATTAATAGGCTTGATAAAAGCAAGTTTTCTCTTTAAATAATGGTTACAACTCACTACAAAGCAACTGGTGACTTTTAAGTTTTGCACATACTTAAAAGCATAAGCTGTGTTACAGCACAAATAGGTCGCATTCATATTACTCTGAGAATTATGTAGACATCTGATGCTACAATTCAGTTATTAAAATGACTGCTTTTCTTGATATAGAAGTCGCTTCATGAAGGAACACATCTTATAATTTACATATATGATAATCCAAATAGTTTGTAAATGCATTCAATACTTAGTTAGAAACCTTTGTGATAAATCAAATGTCGCTGCACTACATACTTTTCACAAACTGTTGTGCTCCATAATAAAGGCCTAAACAGCTATCAGATATCTATGTGAGGCTTTGGTGAAGATGTTGATAGTGGTATCTATATTATTTATCTTATAAAATAATCACTGCATATGCATTCATGCAATGAGAGTGACTATGCAGAAAATATAGAAGTTTGATATATGTATCTGACAGTACAGTTTATATCATTGTTAGAAGGATCTTTTGGATGTCTTTCACAGCACTTAAATTACTTCACATCACAGTTCACAATCTAGCCTTAAAGACACATCACATGTTGTCATATAAAAACCCATTTAAACTCACTGCATTACATGCTGTGGACCTGTACATAGTTATTAATGAATAACAAACAGAAGTCCCATTACAAAATCTAGACTGTAGCTGAGCACCTTCCCTTGTATGTCAACACATATTATGTTAACCAGAAAAGCCAAAAGACACAAACAATACTTCTCCGAATAATTTCAATAATCAGACACATACAGATTCAGCTTGTAAAGGAAAGCAGTCCAGACGAAGGCCACTTTCTTCAAATCACCAAGACCATGCTCCTTTTTTCATGTTAACTTGTATATGGGCAATATCATTTTAAACATACATACATACTGAAGCCTGATGGGCAATGGTCAGTGACCGGCTCCATTCACTGATCAAAGTATTTTGACTGCTTTCAGCATAGGTCAGGGTAATGCAGCCTTCATAAGTACCAGTATGGAAAATCCCTGTCAGTCAGTGTAGAAGTCAATAGTAAGTTCTTTCTTAGAATCTGTCCTATGGAAAGGACCCATCCACTGGCCATACATTTGTTCATCATATTGCCACATCAGGTGGCATATTAATAACAACTGTTGTGCACTTCCTATGGGGAAAAAGTCCCAGCAGCATTTAGAGCGCCTTGTTCTTGGTAGTAGAGACATTGCCAAACACCCATTAGTTCTGAATAGAAAGTGATGGTTCTACAACATGTGAAGTATACAAGGTGTCTACAAACAAGGCTATTAACTGTCATTACAGTGTGGTAGTACTACACACTAAGTGTCTGCCCCTAGTGGCATGTCTCATGCCATTAGTTAGATACCTCTCAACTGTACAGATTTTCACAGAATGTCCAGATTTTTGCCTCATATTTTTGGTGTGTTCCCCCTAAAATCTGTACCTTCCTGGCAAATACCCGAGGATTGAAGTAATTAAATAATGACAAACATTTGAGTTTAAGACTCCAAATCCTTCAGAAAATTCATGCTAATGCAAAACCTATTATTCTATCAACTATCTAAGTTTGTAAGAGCAATATTTAAAATCTGTCCCTATTTGTCCCCCCATCATTTTAGGCTTTATCCAGATTTTTTGCTCTAGGAGGTTGAGAGATACCCTGGCAACACCAAATTTACTAGTAACACAATGGAAAAGTAATGTTATTCTAAAACACTAAATGTGAATGAGGTTCATTATAAATGCATGCTCTAGGATCTAATGTAGTTAAACCATTCACAATCTATAAAGATAATCCATAGGAAACGTATTTATTTTTATTACAAATATTTAGGTGCTTAAGCTTTAGGTATCTTATACCATAAAAAACAATAAGACAGTAACATACCAATGCAGTACAGTAGCTGTAAACAATCAATAGCAATATGAAAACTATACATAAAAATTATCCAGGATTTAGCCTTTGGTGTGTCAGAGATGTCTATACATCTTAGAACAACACTAAAAAATATCTAAAAATACTAGTCTGTCGTACATCAGTCCTAACCAGTGGTGATTTTCTCTCTAATCTAAGCTCAATAAAACTCATCTCAAAAGAAAACAAAGTCAATATTACTAAACAAAATCAAACAACACCTCATCCATTTAACTATAGTCAATTAACTTTCATTACTCTAAATGCTAGAAGTATTTGTAATAAAATCACAGAACTCCATGCATGGATTTCTGTTCAAAAACCCAGCATCCTAGCCATAACAGAAACATGGCTACAACCAAATATTAGCAACACTGAAATATTGCCACCAAACTATAACATAATTAGGAATGACCGAACTAAAAGAAAGGCATTAGTGTAGCAATCCCTTATAACACTCCCATACCAGAATTCAATAAAGCAGAACTTCTTATCACTTTCCTCAAGCTAAACAAACACAAACAAATCTGTATCATTATCTTATATAGTCCCACAGGTAAAAATAACAATGTATTACAAGACATTCTACAATGGACCCCAACTTCCAACCCTCACAAAACAGTCATACTAGGAGGTTTTTATATCAATTGGCTTGAGCTTATATCTACCTCTCCTAAATCTAGCATACATCTTTTTGGATACAAAGAACTGATACAAACTCCAAAATACTTTAGCAAAAACTCAAATTCCACCAGACTAGATCTGAGTATCTGATCCCACTAATTTTACCTCATCTGACACCCTATCAAATCCCCTAAGTGATCATCTCTCTGTCTTTACCAAATGTCATACCCAAAATCCTCCAAAACAGCAAACCATAAAAAGCACTCACAACATAGCAAATGTTAACCCTCAGACGTTCAACAATATCTTCTCCTCAATAAACTGGAATATACTAAGAAATACTAGATGATGCCATTGAGAAATGTAACTCAATATTTCTTAACACCTTAAACAAAATGGCACCCCCAGAAATAACAGAATAAAAACAAGAGATGCACCCTGGTTAACTAACACTACAAGAAGACTAATGCAAACTAGAGACAAAGCATGGAAAAACTGGCAAGCAAACAAAACCCCACAAAACGTCCAACAATACAAAAGTCTTTGCAACCAAACCAAAAGATGCATAATCTCTGACAATAAAACATATTACAGCAAACCCCAAAATAATTGCAAAGCCCATCCAAAGAAATTCTGGTCAACTATCAAAAAAAAAAAAACACTGCAACCAGGGCAAAAAATATAACCCCAATCCATGTCCAAATAGTACATTTCTGGACACTGTTATACAACTTAATAGCTACTTTGTAGACTGCATAGCATCTATTACAAAAATTTAGTCATAGTACTTCCAAATCACAAACAGAAAATGGCTATTACCTCCTCATTTACACTTAAACCAGTCCCTACAGTCTATACAAAAAAAAAACTCTTAAGCAAGCTAAAAATCTTTTCTGCCGCTGCAGATAACCTGCCCGGTGAATTCCTTAAAATAACAGCAAGTAGCATATTGTACCCCATATCCATACTCATAAATAGATCCATACAGGAAAACTATGTCCCCAGAATCTGGAAATAAAATCACATATTATTCCCCTCCATAAAGGAGGTACTTCTACAGACATCACAAATTTCAGACCAATAGCTATCCTATCTCCCTCTCTATAATTCTATTAAAATGCATCCACAAACAGCTCCTACAATGCCTCAACCTTAAAAAAAAAACTTCTAAGTCAAACCCAGCATAGTTTTTGACCCTCCCATAGCACAAATACAGCTCTTATAGCTTTCACAGCTACAATGAGCAAAGCCAGAGGCAGAGGTCAACTTCCCTCTGCCAAATTCCTTCATCTATCAAAGGTCTTTGATACGGTCAGCCATACTAAACTATTAGAGTAAATGTCAGCCAACACCAAACACCCTAAACTGGTTCAACAGTTATCTCACTGATAGATGCCAATCAATAAAATTGCAATCAGTGCTCTCACCTTATCTTCCTGTCAACACTGGCATCCCACAAGGATCAGTCCTTGGTTCTCTCCTCTAATATACCTACAAATTCTTCTCACACTTGCACACAACTTGCTTCTCTCATGCAGTACGCTGATGACTCATAACACTTCCAGCAACCATACACACCTCAACCAAATTACACAAGAATCCTTCACTGCCGCTGAAAAATGGTTACAAAACTCTCAACTCATGCTTATCCCAAAGAAACCCAAACTTTTACTTTTCTATCCTAAATCTCTGTCTCATGAAAAACACAACCTTAAAACATGCTCCCTCAGTAATACCACTATAGACATGGTAACCAATACAAAACTATTAGGTATGACCATAGACGACAATCTTAAATTCGATCTACACATACAAAATGCCATCAGAAAAACATACCAAAAACTAGGCTTACTCTACAGAGCTAGAAACTTCCTCACTTCCATGTCCAGACAAACCCTTGCAAATAGTTATCTCCTACCATCTCTTTTTAATGGAGACCCTATCTTCTCTAATCTTCAAATCTCACTTACTCAAAAACTCGAACAATGTTATAATAAAATAGCCAGATTTGCATCAAATTCTCACTGCCATTCCCAACTCTGCACTGCATTAAAAACACTTAGCTGGCTAGAACTACCCAGCTACCTAAAATATATTCAGCTAATCACTGCACATAAAATCATTCATTACACAGACACCTGCCCAGCCTTAAATTCTATACTAGTAGAATATTCCCCTAAACACCCCCTGCAATCAAATACCCAAGTACAACTCATTGTTCATAAACCAACCAAATCAGCTGGATGCAAAATATGGAACACTGTCCCCACATCTATGAGGACACACACACCCCTCAAATCCTTCACACTTTCTCTTAAAAATTATCTGAAAAATACATGGTTCTGCGTATGTTTTTCACCAGGTTAATCAAATAACTCCTTCATCTCTTTCAAACTGTAAGTGTAACAGCATTACCCTTCATCTTGCTATTTATATTTTATACAATTGATGATTTCTTATCCCTTTCGCTGCTGTTATTACTATACAGCCCCATATCTCTTCTTTCTCCCTTTTACCTTTTGCTTCTCCCTATCAATGCCCCTCACTTTACTTTGTTTGTGTCTTTCGGCTTTTCCCGGTTAGGGGTTGCCACAGCGGAATTCCGGTCCGCTAATGATTGGTAGTGGATTTTTACGTACCGGGTTACCAGCCCTGACGCACAACCTTCAACGAAGGCACACCCCATTCACATATGCCTCCACACAGAAGACGCTCTAACTGAGAATCGAACGGGACAACATCTTGCTATGAGGCGACAATGCTACCGCAGCACCACCACCGCAGTTAATGCCCCTCACTTTACTAATAGGCATATAAGCTTCTGTCTTATGCTTCCCTCTCTTGCAATTCCCCTCCTATCTCAACCCTGTACTATGAGATATGTACACTAAGTACATTATAATTAACAAAATTATTTAATCATCAGGCAGAATCACACTGATCTAAATCATATAATTGTAAAGACCACTTGTCTCATGTATATAGTCTCCTTAGTAATATCTACCATCTGTAATCATTGTATAAGTATGTTTCACCTAGTATATGTAAAATGGATGTGCTATCCTTTACTGTATATTATTTCTTGTATGTGAAAATGATCATTGTTGCTCGGTAATAAGCCTATGTAATATGTTAATTGTCTCTGGAGCTTTTTTCCGTGGGCCTCCGCTGAAAATGGGCACTCACCCTGTCGGGCTTTCCTGGTAAACAAATGTCAAATAAATAAATAAAATAAATGCCTCAAAGGGTAAATCAGTGCCAAAAGATTGCTTAAGATTAGTAGTTTTATGTGAAAAAATAAACATGCATCTTTCTCACAACAATTCAATAAGAAAGCCATTTGAGAAGTAAGACAGGCTGGGTTGGACAGTTGGACAGTCTTGTCCTGTTTGGATTGAAAACTACAGCTGGACAGTGCAATGCAGCATTGATTTCAATGGACACAGACCCTGCCTTCATGAAATCTCTGTCTAGTAAGTAGCATAATGCTGATCTGAAAAAGCTTGTAAATGAGAAGGCCCATCCTTTATTACTTTTATTCCAGCCTCCATCCCAGCCTGTGCTTGACCAAAGCTCAAGGTCTGACCATAGCTCCTTACATAAAATTGACCTGACATGTAAACTAGCTGGAATAAAGATACCCAGAGCCCCAGTGGCTGCCACATTCTAGGTCACCATAAGTTAATCTGAATCTCCAGCATTACCTCCTTTACGGATGTGGTCAGTCAAAGGAGATAATGCCATATTATTGACTCCTCTCAGATCATGGCAAATAACTAGCTCTGATTCTTGGGTTGATAACATGGGGAGACCAAATTTGAAATTGGTCAAGTAATAGACTGAGAGAATGTTCCACTGCCATGTCCTCAGTTTCAAAACTAAGCTGGAATATTAAGTCTAAGAAGTGGATACGTTTATGGGTGGCAGTGAAAACAACCTGAGTATAGTCAAACCTCTATAAGACTGAGTTAGTTCACGGCAAGTTTGTAGCTTTCATCATTGACCCAAGCATTAAAATCAACAATGATTAACCATCTTGGAGGCCTATGAATTAGGTCAAGGAGGCAATCTCTGATCTCATAGGTTCATAAGTAGGTACTAGGCTATTGGCCCTAGGGCCTATAAAAGCCTAGCAAAAAAGGTACCCTGGTTTTCGCCACCCAAGAAAATTATTTTCCTGTGCCGCTGTAGAGCAGAGCCACAGAGGTGATCCCTGGGGTGAACTTTCTATTTCCCATCCACTCATCAAGATTTTTCTTGAAGAGTGCTAATGAAGAGCTTTGTTTGATATAGATAGGCAATTTGTTCGAGAGTATGGGAAGTCTCTGGGACAGGAATCTATCCCTCCAGCATGTTCTGTTTATTGTGGTGACAAGGTTTAGGTCCCTAGAGCGTGTAGCTCAGAGGGATTGGGATTTCTTTAAGTGAAGCATGTCCATCAGCTCTGGGTTTGACATAGCTTTGTATGTTAGGCAGAGATCACCTCTGAGTAGGCGATATGCAATCTCTTGCAAACAAGTACTGAGATAACTTGGTGGACAGTAAACCAAGAAGAATTTGCAGTTCACTCCTGCCCCAATGACATGCTCAAATGAGTTAGATACTCCAACTTCAACAAGGACCAACTGCAAGAAGGAATAAAAACAAATAGCCATCCCACCCCCTGGAAATCATCTTCTACCCTTCCTGCCTAGGACAGCGATTAATATGGAGGTCTGGACAAACAGAAGCATTGAGATGTGGACTAAAGCTCTCATCCAACCAGGTCACAATGAGTATCTCTTCTCTACCCCAGTTAAGAAATAAATAAAAAATAAATAAACATAAATAAATAAAAGCCAAATTACAATTGCAAAGTACATTCAAGGCAATTTTGGCCTGTTTCAGGTCAATGGAAAGGAGGATGAAGTGGCAATAATAGAGCCCTTTGTGTAAAAACAGCAACAACCAAAAGTCCCTGGAAAAAACTGAAATTATGTGACCAACCACTGGAATCAATGGCCTGACTCACACACAGATCAAGTTTGCCTACTTGCAAACAATACCAAACACTAGAATTCAGCCAGTTATTGATATTACAGATGGCCAGCATCAACAAACTCAACCAGCCACACTAAAACACTTTGGTCTAATGAGTAAGATCATACAATTTCCATATGTAATCAATAACAATGACCAATATAAGTGGTCAAACAGTAGTTCATCTCTTTTCATCAAAATATCACAGTAGTAATTAATAAGTCCATAAAATTCAACAAACTGAATCAAACTGCTGCTTATTAATTTCTGTTGGTTAAATGGAATAGAACACTATTCAGTTTGGAGGCACAGGGGTACAATATGGTTGCCTGGTTTCCATGGGCTTATTTTAGGTGTTTATATCACGTTATCGAAAGATGAAAATAGAAAATGCTATTTCATCGGCCCCAAAACCTCTAAACATGAAAATATTGAACATTCAGAACAGTGAATTTTTTCCCATGACACATACAAACACAAGAACATCAAACAAACAGCAACCACACACATACACTTAAATTCCTACATCTAACGCTACACTAAACTAAACATACATCACTATCTACCCACTTACCTTAACCCAAACCCTAACCCTTAGCTCCATCACTGTCACACACTCACCTTACCCGCGTCCTAACCCTAACTTACTTAAACCATTCCTAACCCTAAAGTCTGTCACTATCGCACACATGCCTAACCCACGCCCTAACCCTAACTCACTTAACCCGCCCCTAACCCTAACTTACAAACAATCGCACACTTACCTGAACCCAACCCGTAACTTTCCACCACAGCGCTAAGAATAGCGAAGTCACAGAAACGGCCAACCAAATTCTTTTCCAAGGAAAGAATTCACTGTTCTGCAGCTTCGCTATTCTTAGCGTTCACTGAATAGTGTTCGATATCAGAACATTTGAAGTTTTAATACTTCGATGTTCTGATATAGACCCTATTTTAGATAGTCATAGCAGAGTGAACAGAGTATGGGCATATTTAACAGATTTAGTGCAAGCAAATGGGATAACTTGTTCGTTAATGTACTTTGCAAATGATTTCACTGTATTAAGTAGTAATATACAGATGATCATTGATGGCATCCTGAATATTTTCAAGTCATTTGCCATTGCCTCAGGACTGCAGTATAATGCTGCTAACTCGGCCCTATTGAGTTACATTAATCAAGTGGAAAAAGGGAAGTCTGAGTTAGTATGTGAGGCTATAAATTATGTTTATTTGGGTTTGGTGGTTACCCGTAATCTACCAGCTACACTAGAAGTAAACCTAAATAGATTGCTGATTAGGGCTGTGGAATTATGCACTGTGTTCATCATGTTTCTGAATCTGTGCACACAATGATAATGCCACACAATATTTTTTTTCTTTAGGAATTTACCCATTAAAGGTCATCCAAGAATGTATTAACAGTTATGTTTTGGGGAAAAAAGGGACAATTATTTCCTACAGCATGAGTTATTTTCCTCATATATATGGGAATATGGGACTCCTTCAGTTTTAGAGATACACACTTGCATATAAATTGAATCAACTGATACAAACTAATGATAAGCAAGCCTGCACAAAAGAGTGAGGGACTTCTATGCAAGCAGGGGAAAAAGGTTCAAAAGGTCTCTGAGTTAGAGCCTGTAACATTATGGTAAGATCCCAAGGTGAAGTGGAGACCTTGAAGGGGGGCTTTAGTAAAAATAGTCCTTTAATAAAGGCTTTACAAAGACATGAAGATGCTAAGGTAGAATTACCAATTCCAGTATGGAAATTGGGGATAGCAGCTAGCTGAATCTTAACTGTAGAAGGACTAGCTCCCTCACTGAAAATGGAAGTCTAGAATTCAAGGATCTTATGTAGTGGTGCTGAAAAAGGGCCTATGTCATGTAGTTGTGCCAAAAGAGCAAATTCCTTCCATTTGCTCTTATAGATTTTTCTGGTAGAAGCCTTGCAAGAAGATAAAATAATGTGGCACACTTGGGATGAGAGCTTTGACTGTCTGGTTAGCAATGGAATTGGAGATACCATATGGTTAACTTGAGGCCTGAGATGTCTGGGTGAGTCATATCTGTTGGGTGAGACAGGAGGTCTTGAATTGGATCCAGAATCCAAGGTGGATAAACTAGATGAGGCCAAGGAAGGGGAACCAAATCTGTTGAGGTCAGTAAGGGGCAATGAAGATGACTTTGCTCTTCCACTGAAATGCTTTCTGTAGGAATTTGGAGATTAAGGAGGTTGGGGGTAAGCATAGAGAAGACCTGGGGGCCAGTTGTGAAGGTGTCTGTCTCTTGGTGACTCCCATGGTAGAGGGATTATAGCAAAGAATCTGCTGAATTTGTTGTTCAGCGGAGATGCAAATAGGTTGCAGCATGACTGGCCCCATTGGTGGAATATCATTTACGCCACTTTTGTGTTGAGACACCACTTGTGAGTTAATAATATGGACCTGCTCAACTTGTCTGCTATCACATTGGATTTCTCCAGTATATACATTGCTATCAGAAATCGATTTGAAGAAATCCCCCATTGCCATTCTCTCATAGCTGCTCCACACAAGGAGTAAGATCTGGTTCCTCCTTGTTTGTTGATGTACCATACTACAACATGCTTCCATTTGAATTACAATAGTCCTGGAGGGGAGAGAGTCTTGGAATGCCTGTAATGCTGGGAGCACTGCTCTCATATCCAGCACATTGATATGCATTTGACCTCTTTGGGGGACCACGTGCCTTGAACAATCTTCCCCCAAGAAATGCCCCCCAGTCCAGTCTAGTAAGCATCTGTGGTCACTTTGGCCTTGGGTTGATGGAGGATGAATGGATGATCTTGCAAATGTAGATCTGAGTGAATCCACCATCAAAGGAATCTCTTGCAAGCCTGAGTTATGTTGATCTTGGTGGACAAGGGTTGATGTAAGATGGACCACTGGGTTGCCAATGTTCACTGTAGAATTCTCATATGGTACCTTGCTAGTGGAAGCAGAACTATCATAGCTGACATGGACGTCAGAGTCTGTAATACTTTGCGGGCCAGAAGTGATGCACTCTGAATTATTCTGCTGACTTGGAAATGAATGGTTTGAACCCTCACTAAGGGCAGAGACACTATAATTGATGTTGTGTTGAAATTGGCTCCTATGAATTCTAGAGACTGAGAAGGTTGAGATTTCTTGTGATTGGTTGTGATGCTCAGATTGGAACAAGTCTGGAGTACGTAGTCTTGAGATGTTATCAGTAGATGCTTAGTCGAGGTGGTAAGGAGCCAGTCATCTAGGTATGGAAGCACTTGGAATCCCTGCAGTCTGAAGTGAGCTGCTACCACTGCAATGCATTTGGTAAACACCCTGGGGGGCTGTGGTGAGACCAAAGGCAGTGCACTGAAATGGTATTGACTGGCTCCCAGCCGGAAGTGTAGGTATCTCCTGGACCATCTGTTCATTTTTATATGATAGTACACATCCTGAAGATCTATAGAGTGCACCCAGTCGTCCTTGTGCAGGAAAGACAACATGGACTGAACAGTGACCATCCAAAACTTAGTACACTTAACTGATGTGTTCAGAACATTGAGATCCAAGACTGGCCTCTAGTCTCCTGACTTTTTTGGCACTAAAAAGAATCTTGAGTAAGTTCCAGATTCTCTCTCATCTCAGAGGACCTCTTGGATGACTCTTTTGTCTAACAGCTTTTGTATTTCTAAAGCTGCTGCTTTCCTCTGACTGGGTGGAATGTCAGGAATTGTGTACTGTAACAGCGGTGGTGGGGAAAAGGGAATTATATACCCTCTGGAAATGATCCTATGCACCCAAGTATTTTTTGTTAAGTCTAGCCAGGCTCTCTGGTGCAGGGATAAACAACCCCCAATTGCCTCCAGAGGTGAGCAATCAGGCCTCCTTTCAAGAGTGCTGATAGGACCTGTCAGAGAAAGAATCTCTGGACCCCTGGTTGTGCAAGCCTCCTCTGCCATGTGGGCAGCATCTTCCATTGGAGTTCCCCCCTCTGCCTCAGGGGGGAATCTTCTCCACATAAATCATGGAAAGAACCCTGAGATTTCTTGAACCACATCTTTTGAAAATCTCACTGATTCCTGAATGTTTTTTGAGGAAATTAAAATGTTCACCAAGAGCTGACAGGGTCTTTCCTTCTTTCTCACAACTGGAGAGTGTGTCCTTAACCTTGGGGCAAAACAGTGAACTTCTGTCAAAAGGACCATTGATGAAGGATGACTTGAAGGGCTCCACAAAATCACACAGGCACATCCAGGCATGTCTTCTGATGGAAATGTCCAAACCTGCTGCTCTTGAGGCTCCTCAGCTGCATGTGAAATAAGCCTCAGAGATGAATTCAAAATGGACTGAAAGGTGGCTAACTGTAAAACAATGGACAGCTCCACCTCAGCAGTACTAGTCCCTGGGCAAGTTTTTGAGAGTTCCTAGATCAAATCCCTCTGCAATCTGGTAAAGTGCACAAAGTAGTTCTGGGACCGGAGTGCAAAGTCCACTGATGCATATACTCCTTTCCCAAATCTTTCCAGCCCCTAGACTCCCTGTTAGTGGGGTGGGCAGAAGAACTCTGTTCCACAAGTTCTTTTTTTGGTGGCTGCCATCACGATCATCTACCTGTACTCCTTTGTTCCAAAACTCCCTTCCTTTCAGTGGTGCCAGGATCCTATCTGGTCTCTTGGGGATCAGCTCTACAGATTCTGGTTTCTTCCACGTCCACTGAGAGATCAAATCAATGAGCTCATCAGTGGTGGAGTCACTCTGGAGGTAGATAGGCCAGCACCAAAAGGCTCCAGGAATACTGATTCCTCTTGAGAAGGGTTGTCGGAGGACCAACCACCCCATTGTTTCAGGATTTCTGAAATGTCTGCAAATGAGTCATCATCAGGTGGTGATCTTGAGGACCCTTCCCCTTCATTGAAATCAATATCTTCTGTGACTGACTCCTGAGGGGAGTCCCAAGCGCCTCATCTTGCACTTCCTTTTCCGAGGGACTTCGGTGGGATGCTCAGAAGAAGTATCGGAAGAGATAACAATGCCCTGTGGGGTTTCCTGGATACTTTGGGCTGGCTGCCCCTGTGCAGTAGAATGCTTAGGCTCACAACATAAAGACATCTGAGAACCAGAAGGAAGATCTGAGGGAGGCAGCCATCTGATCTCTAGACGTGAAAACTCTCTCCACCAGCTCGAAGGCAGAATGCCCCAGGAAGAAAGTTGCCATCAGAGCCGAGAAGACATGCTGCTGGACTGACCCGAAGACACCAGCCCCGACACAGGAGTCAGAACTGAGCTATCGAATGCCAAGGTTCCTAGAGGCAGAGATAGCTCCAACAATTTTGGAGTTGACCCAAACCCCTCGGATCTGACAAAGAAGCTTCAGGTCTGAGAGCCCTCCTACTCTGACATGCTCAGAGCCAGTATGCTCAGAGAAGGAGTCAGATCTAAAGATAAAGGTATCCTCAGATCCAAAGCAGATGGCGCCTGGATACTCATATCTGAGAGCTCAAAAACCAAAGGATGGATTGGAGAAGGAGCCAGAATAGGTGGAGTTGTACGAGTTAAGGCCCTCTGACCCATTGGGGTAAGGGCTGGGAGAACTCCCATCTGAATTTGTGTCAAAAGAAACTTCTTCATCATTCTATCCACATCTTCTTCTGTAAGTCTTCTGGATGAACGGGAAGAGGCAATGGAGGGAGAATGAAGTTTTCCAGAAAGGGCAATCAGAGCTGAGATGGGACTGGATCCAGAGATGATGCATACTTGGTTCTCGGAATTGGTTTTGGCTCTGAAGGAGTAGGATCCAAAGACATGGACCTGGTGTCCGAAGTGGTAGGATCTGACAATTTGTGTTTTGCCAGATCTGACGATTTTCTAATTTTCTTTCTCGGCTCTGAGGTTGGATCCAAAGAAGACTAAGGCAATCCAGTTTGTTCTGAAGTCCTCTTTCTCACATCCATCTTGTCAGACTTGGAGGGTTGAGGTCCAGAAAGTGATTCCCTGAAAGCTGAAGGAATGAGGCCTTTAAGCAAGAATTTGTTTTTTTTTTTTTTATCCAAAAGGGCTCTTGGATTAAAGATTTACATATAGAACAGATAGCCTGCAAATGCTCAGGTCCTAAGCTATAAACACACAATTAATGGGCATCAGATAGGGGAATCATGTGTCCATGTTTACCACACTTCTTAAAACTCAAAGGTTTATCTGCCATAATCCCGTCTAGCAATAACACAGCAGCCAGAAAACCAGTATATTGAAAGGAGAAGTTTTTGGGTTTTTTTTAACAACAGAGAGGCAAAAGTTAAAGACTACCAACAATGGTAACAAGGAGAAATACCTTCAAGTGATAAGGAAAATATACCAACAATGGTAAAGAGGAAGTTGGCCAACAAATGGCAAAGACTAAGGGAATTACCAAGTATGGTAAAAAAGAAGTTACCAATGGTAGGAAAGACAATATAAGGGAGGATAATAATTAGAAATATCGGTGTGATAAACAACAAAAGAAAGAACTTATTATGACAAAGCATGATTTGCTTGAGAGTTATAGCAACCACGTCTGTTCTCAATGGTGGAAAATGAGATCTGAGGAAGGAGGGGGACTACAGCATTATAGGTAAGGGAGCAGCTTGAGAGTTTGTGGTTTCCACGAGCTGTAGAACAGCAACCGAGTCAGATCTGAGGATCGGATCTGAACCTATATGTTGAGGAATGAATGAAAAATGATAACATCAGATTAGCTTAATTCAAAAACAAGCCCTGTCCTCTCTCATTGTCCCATGAACTGAAAACTTCCATCAAGGCCAGCCTGATATTCTCCCCCCTCCCATTTATCTGTGTCCAGACCTGGGGCTTTGTTCAGTTTATGCATAGCAACAACTCATACAATCTCTAGGTATTCTTTGTCCTTATTAAGACCAACTCTTTCTCCCTGTGAAAGGGGTCTGCTCATTGCAACTAGTAATTTGCAGTCTGCTGAAGAACTACCTGGCCTGGTTGCTTATAAGTCATCATGAAACAGTCAAAGTCATCCCTAATATCCTCATCTTCCTATGCCAGCACTCCTTTGTGAGAATACAATGGGGAATTAGTTAACACAGAAATGATCCCTCGAAGAGCCAGGCTATACATTTAGGATTATCTTCTCTAGTTAACTACAAGAATAATTCCCTCCTTCCAAGTTTAGCCTCTGCTCCAGACACTTCAAACATATATAGTTCTGTACACAATTGCACTTCCAAGTCTTTAAGTGATTTGTTATCCCTATTCCTGATGAGTTAACTCTGTACCCTTTTCAAAGACCAAGCTGTTGTTTTTGTGTTGTTCCTCTTCTTCTCCATCAGGTCTCCTCTCATTACTGCTTTGATATCCTCCTACCAGGTTCTACTGAACTCCACATCTCCCCTTGGGTTCCTTCTTAACACATTTTGAAGTAGCAAAGAGACCTCCATTTTACTAGATGGTTGTTCCATTGAAAGTGTGCCCACCTTCACCTCCTGGACTTCAGATTGGTTACTGTCTGTAAGAACCTATATTGTCAGAGAGGCATGGTCTGACAGTAGAATATCATGTATATCAAGTTCAGCTACCTTGTAAATCTGGTGTTTCTGTATCAAAATCAAATCTATTCTACTAACTTGCCTTGCCTTGAGAGGTCTCTAGAAAAGGACAGTGTCACCACTCCTGCATTATAAGTCTCCAGATATCTACCGAATTTTTAGAAATCATCCAAGAGTTAAACATGCTCAGACTTTTCCTGTAGTCTACCTTTTAAGCATTCAATACCAAGTTAAAATCTCCCATTAAGACAAGGCATTTATTTAGACTAGTAGTACCCTTTCATAGAGTAGGGAAGTCCTCAAAAAATTTTACATTATCACGGTTAAAGGCATAAATGTTACCAATTATCCTTATCGAGTGTCCCTTCCCAGATCAACCACCTACCCAACCCAATTCCTCTAACTCTATTAGTGTTAATACTTAATAATTTGTGAGACATAAACACCACCAGTTTCGTCCCACCCCCAGGTTTGTGGTCTCCACAAATGACCTACAAATATTTGCTTTTTAACTTATGCACCTCTCGGATCTTGAGCTTGGTTTCCTGAAGGCAAACTATTTGGGCTTCTCCCCTTCTAATCCTCTGATGGACTCTAGCTCTGCGTATGGGGTGAGTACACCCTCCAACATTCCAGAATAATATCTTAACACATTCTTTAGATGAGGAAGTTAGACTCTATAAGCTGCTGTGTACATAAATCACTAATAGTAAGATGAGCAAAATTCTGCTAGTTATAAGATCCAGAGTTGACTTCGTATAGGTTCATAGGTGGTTACTAGACTAATGGCCATAGGGTTTTTACAAGCCTAGCCATGTAATATTCATGTTCTCTAATTGATCATTTGTTAGATGGTTCCCTCATTGACATTTGTGGTTTGATTGTTTGCAGAGCAAAGCTATGATCAGCACTGGCTGCCCCTGTCCATGAGGGACAATGGTGCCACCTCAGGAGTGAATTTATGGCCTCCCATCCAGTTGTCCAGGTTGCTTTTAAACATGGTCACTGAGGAGCTCTGCTTAACATGAATTGGGACTTTATTTCAGAGTAACAGCAATCTCTGGGAGACATATCTGTCTCTCCGGCATGGTTTGCTTAAGTCACAGGCTAGGTTGAGGTGTCTGGAGCAAGTGACTCTTGTCCTATTTGATTTGTGGACATGCAGCATTTCCATTAGGGCAGGGTCAGATATTGCTCTGTAGGCTAGGCACAGGTTGCTTCTCAGCAGCCTGTAGAATACAGAGTGCAGAGACAGGGCTCTCAGTCTTTCCATGTAGGTCATGTTTTGGAATCTCTGAATTCTCTTGGTCAGGAACCTCTGTGGTCTCTCCAGCTGCTGCAGGTGTCTGGTGAATTACATGCAAAACGGCGCATTGTACTCTATTAGGGGTCTGATGAGGGTGGAGTACAGAGGACGTATAATATCCTTGGTCTTGGATGTGATGCTCTTACATATGAGTTGTGCAATGTAAAAGGCACTATGGACACATGGTGATCAAAGTTTATACTGCTATCAACTTGTGTTCCTAAGTCATGCACCACTGGGTGCTGCCTATATTGGAATTTTCAGGGGCTACTTCTTTGCCAAAGGGGCAATGATGTACTTTTTTTGCATTTAGTGACTGTGGCTTTGGCAACAATCATTTGTCTGTGTTAACATCTCCTGTAATATGCTAATATCTTTAGTGGACTCAATGATTGTTCCCAGTTTGCATCTGCAAACTTGGTAAGCCACAGAACATCTACTTTCACCTGGACTTCTGAGAAATATATTCCAAACAGTAGAGGGCCCAGCACAGAACCTTGTGGTACTCTACTGGTAACTGTTCTACTGTTGGAGGTGGAATCCACAACTTTGACAGTATGGGTCTTTTGGTGAGCCAGTTAGCTACCCATCTAATGACACATGGGTTAATCCCCAGTTTTTTTTTTTTAATTTCTCCCATGTCTTTTGGGTTTCTAATACCATGATGGGAATGGACCCCATTCCTAAGTCAAAGTATGATTAAAGTTCATGAAATTAGTATTGTTTCAATCTTTAATGTCAGCCAGAAGTGCTCTTAGCAGCACCGGTTATGTGCCCAATAATGATTCCTTCTGCAATTCATATGGAGTTACATGTATTAGTAACATATCTAAATATGATTGTAGATTCTTTTTTATAAGACCTGTTGTTCCTACTACTATTGGAACTGTCCGGGTATCTTTCTTCCATGTTGCTCTCATTTCTGCCTGCAAATCCTGATACTTTATGACTTTGTGTCTCTCTGTACGCAACACACTGTAGTCACTGGGTGTAGCAATTTCAATGATCAATGCTACTTTTGTCTTCTTTTCATGGTCCAACCACTATATCTAGCTTTCTCACATCTCTCTTTTGGACTGTTGGTAATGGGTGATCCCATGTGATATAGACTTCATCATTTTCTATGATGCTTTGTGCCTCATGTTTCCAGTGTTTTTCAGCCACTTCAATACCATAATGTTTGCCCAATCCCCAGTGCAACAGTCTTTCCACATTATTATTATGCCTTTCAGTATACAGTCCATCTGCCATTAGTATGTCACAACCAGCAACAAGGTGTGTGACTGTTTCCAGTTCTGTGTTACAAAACCTACATCTGTCTGTTTCTCCCACATGTTCAATGGACTTTGTAAACCAATGTGTACGTAGCCCGCTATCTTGGGCCGCAAATATTAACCTTTCATCTTTTGGTTAGAATTCTCCTCTCCTTAACCATTCCTGCATTCAGTCCTGTTCAACTTGAGGTTCTTCCAGGAGTTTTCTATACTTGCAACTATATTTATGCATTTTCCACATTTCTTGCCTTCTCATCTGATCATTCACCTTACATTCTTTCTTTTGTTTTTTGGCACATTCAGTTGCTGCCTGATTTTTATCTACTTCTGGTTTGATTTCCATTCCTGCTTGACACTAATATGCTTGTTAGATTAAGCAGGGAATTCATCTTAGATTTATTCTCCAGGGCGGCTTGTTTTTATGGGAGGATTTGTTTTTTTAACCTGTCAGGTACAGCAGAGTCAATACAGTTGTTTAATTGGTTATATAGGATGTTTGTGTTCTCCTCTGCATAGGAGTCATTTTTGGCTATGTTAGCAGGATTTTGACATTTTTCAAACCTTTGCTTAGTAATTATGGTCTGACCGTACTAGGGAAGGCAGAACACAGAGGGTATTGCATTGACCTTCCCATATTGGTGAGCACTAAGTCCAGAACATTTGAGCCCCTTGTGGGGGTGTAGACTAACTGTTCCAAAGTTTTGTATTGACAAAGTCCAGGAACCTCAGGGCGATTGAACTTGTACTAGTGTACATTGCCCATTCAATAGAAGAATAGTTTAAATCTCTCATGACTAAGGTGTTTGTATGTTGAGTGACTCTAGTAAGTCCAGTTAGGTGGTGTGCTTCTCCTGGTTCATGGTGGGGACCTGTAGCTAGTAATGATGTGGTAGGGTGTTTTACCTACAGTTATTTGGACCTGCAGTAGCTCAAGAGAGTCATACTGTTTAACCAGTCTCGAGGTGTATTTAGATTTAATGAAGATGGATACACCTCTAACACTGGTTCTTTCATGCTCATTTTAATGTCTGAATGCATGGAAGGCATTGTAGTCTTGCACGGCCAGGGTGCTCTCTGCAGCCTTAAACCAAGTCTCAGTGACTGCACAGACATCAGCATCTTCCAAGGTGAGGAGAGCTTCCAGAGAGTGCAGTTTCCTGTTTAGACTCCTAGCATTAAGCAGGATAAACTTGAGTTTGTCTGTAATGGATTTTTTTACGTCAGAAGTTTTGTTGTTTTCGTATTGCCTAAAAAAGGCACTATGGGGAAGGCAAGCATCTTTCCAGTATTCAAAAGCCTATAGGAGACAGGTGAAGACCATCTTTGGCAAAGCAGCATGGTCTGTCAACCATGTCTTCCCAGGCTGACAGATACTGGATCCGCCTGGACTGACACCAGAAGGTAAGCTAATTGTTGAAGTCAATCATTTTTTGTTTATGTTGTGGCATCATCCTGGCTGTAGGTAAAATGCTGCTTAGGGCTAGAGACATACCTGCCTGGGACACATAATCTGAGAGTTCAGTCATGTCTGTCTTCATATAGTTTAGAGAGGTACATCTCAAGTCATTCACCCCAACATGTACTGTGACAGTCATAACAGTAATTGTTGAGTGACTTGAGTGCGTGCGTGATTTAACAGATCCTGGCACCTGATAGGTAGCTGACTGTGACCTTCTCCTTGTCCAGTCTGGTGAGGGGGACATCTGTGTGTCTCACTATGGAATCCCCTATGACCAGGATGTTTGGTTCTAAGGTGCTCTGCCTTAGGGACTTATTCGCTGAGACACTGGTATGTGCATTGACATGTGTAGTATATTTTGGTCATGCTCTAGTATGTGTGAGTTGTTTGCACTTGGGAGGTCTCTGGCCTTTTGGTAGGCTCTTAGTGAGTACCTCTGCACATGTGGAATTATGTGTTGTGACTTTATCTTGTGTGAGAGGAGAGGTGTGTGTGTGCTGAGAGCCTGTTTGCCTTGTTTATTGTTATGTGAGAGGATTGATTCCAGTTTCATAATATAGTTACACCTCTCATGTACTGTATTTGTTTGCAGTAGGAGCAAATGGTTGCCAGTATACATGAGGCAATAACTACAGTGTCTCAGGATGCCCATGTCAATCAGGTTGGTTACAGAAATGTTGGGAAACTGACTGTCCATTGTTGCAGGTTAAACCATAATTACTGTTAGATGGTGGCAAGTTAGATCAGCTTTTGCTCTAGAGTTAGCAAAGGGACTTACTCTATTCAGGATTAGGGATTAAAAAGTATGACAATGCTGCTCAGTGCTCAGATGAGTTGCCTGTAGTGCAGCAGGGAAGCCTAGGAGGGTTCCACTGGCTGTTCTCTAGGAAAAAAGATGTAGCTAGGAATCTGCGTCTATACATGGCACTGCTAACCCCCATTGCATAATGGGCAGCTATGCTCAAATGCAAGGCTTAAATACAAGCAAATTTAAACAGTTTTAACACAAACTACCAATAGGAAAGCCCCACACAGAGCCTTATTCCAGCAAACTCCAACTCCGATAGATCCTGAGCTGCATACACCTCTCACAAGGATGCAGGAGGCCCTTTAATGTAAGATTGCTAGTTTTAGTCCTCAAGTGATACCAAACAGTATAAGTTCAGCAAGTCTGAATCTAGCCTATGCTATTTAAGGCAGAAGCAGCAATGATACAAAGTGCAGAATGAAGCGATCACGGCAGCAAAAACAGTAAAAATTAATCAGCAGTTCAATAAAATATAGTTTGCAAAGTACAATACAGGCATACATTATACTTATTTTTAGAAGATTTCAGTGGATACCTTGGATTTCTGTTCAGATGCACTACCGACCTCTGGTTAAGAAAGCCAAACTCTGAGCAGTTCCGGTAAACTGAGTGCAAACCCACACAAAAGTGAGGCTTAAATACGAGTAAATGTAAAGAGTTTTAACACAAACTACCAATAGTAAAGCCCAACACAGAGCCTTATTCCAGCAATCCCCAACTCAAATGGGTCCTAAGCTATACACTTCTGCCACAGGGGTTCAGGGAGGCCCTCTTAATATAAGATGGCTAGTTTTAGCATGAAGCGGTCACAGCAGAAAAAAAAACAGTAAAAATGAAGCAGCAGTTCAATAAAATACAGTTCACAAAGTGAAATACAAAATATTTATTTTTAGAAGATTTCAGTGAATGCCTTGGATTTCTGTTCAGATGCACTCCAGACCTCTGGCTAAGAATGCCAAACTCTGAGCAGCTCCGGTAAACTGTGTAGACCACAAGCCTTCCTAATATAAAATAACTGGTTTGGAGCCCATGGGCTTAAACCAGAACTAAGGCACTTTCAAAATAACAGAAGATAATTAAAGTTTAAGAGACTAAGAGCTAGGACCAAGTCATGTGATTAGAAAACTACCAACGCCCAGACAAAAAACATGCTGGTGGCTATTCAAGATCCGATGTACTCTCTATAACCTCCTAGCTCCCCATCCTTCCTTCCCAAGTAAAGAAAATGATAGAACACCCCAACTCTCAATGTAATTTCTACTTAAAGAAACAATTACTTATAGTACTTGTGGTGATTTGAGTCAAAACCATTTAACACTTCAATATAAAAAATATCTAAAGGAAAAACAGAACCATTTAAAACTAGGGAGACAAGAGTTTTATAAATTAATTTATACTCCCAACATTAAATTTTCTTAAGCTTTTCTATAACCATTCTATTATCTGTAGTCATTATGAGTCATACTACAAACAGAAAAAAGGTCGCCCGTACCAAATCATTCTACAAGGCCTAATAAAGAAAAAAGAAAAGGAAAAAAAATGGAGAAAGGTAGCTATGGGGGTATTAACATCTCTCTGTGTTACCTTAACTTGTACATTCAAAACAACATAAAAATAAGGATAGAATACTCATCACCGGAACTTCTTATAAGAACCAATTGGCATAACCTAGAGCCTAACAATAAAGAAAAACAGAACAAAACATAGAGTATCAAGATATGCAGTGAGTACTGAAATGCAATTGGCTCTCACCTCAGTCACTGGTTTCCTCCATCCAAAGCAAGCTTGCAGACATCTCTTCCATTCAGATCCCTGCTACATGGCAATCCTCATTCTCTGCATAAGAAAAGGAAAGACATGAATAGAGGAATATATGATAATACTGTAAATCCAGCAAAAATAGCCTCCAATAGACTCTCGGTAATTATTAAAGGTGCTATATACCAATGCAAAATATCAGTAAACAGCCAGAAATGCATAAAAGTGTTAAGGGAAATAGGTCACCAAATTATTAGCCAGCAATTAAAATAGCATTAACAGGAATGGACAAATACTGCATGGCCTACAATGATCTGTTGGCTTATCACAAAATAAATAGCATATATACAGAAAACATACTAAAAACTACTACTGATTAAGTATTTTAAGGGTGGATGAGGTCTTATTCTTCCCATACAATTTAACATTAAGTAACTGCAAAAAAACAGTAGTAAGTCAGCTTCACTGACACCTTTGTCCAGCTTTGAAAGTCCTGAAGCAGTGCTAGTCAGCAGAATCCAATGATCCTGAGAAAATTTCAGACCAGGTCTTACTACTGGAGGTGTTTAATTTCTCTAATGAGGTACCATAAACCAAAGATTTCCTGCTACTATAAGGCTGTTGATTAAACCACTTCTGATAGTCCTGGGGTACCTCCACCACCTTATTGTTATAAGGTGAGGTTCTTAAGTGTTCTAACCCTTTTTAGGCATAGCTGGATCATATGACTTATGCCACTGAGCATATTGCCTCTCCTTTTATTGCATTCCCAGCGAATGTGAACATTCAACCCTACCCCACCCCCAGAACTAGAGTAAGGATCCTTACCAACCTTAGGAGCCTTCTTTCTCTGTGGACTGGGCATAACCCAAAGAGATGAGGGCCACTGGCATTTGCTGGTAGACAATGCCCACTCCAATTCCTTTTTGGATCAGTTACACTCCTCAAGCATTCTATCCATATCCTTCAGTTCTGATTTAAAGCCCCCCTCCCCTGAAGTCTTCATCTTCATCTTTATTCTGGAGAGTGATCCTTTCATCATCCCTTTCCACAACTAAAAGTGCTGGGTATAATAGGGAAGTATTATAGTCATAACCAGCTAACATATGCTCATAGGGGAGCTCTCCTTCCTTCAAACTGTATAGTTTATGGGGGTAGTCCACCACAAAATATAGCACTGTAGAGTGTCACCAAATCCCACTACTCTTCAGGCTAAGTTATGCAAGCCAGTTCCATGCCCTGGCCGACTGTAATGTCATAAGCACATGGCAAGGTATATTGGAGTGGGACTCTCACTGTGGTTGTCTGCCCACATGGTGCACCCTTTCAATGTACAAATTCAAATACCCAAGAGGTTTAATGACTATGTGAAAAATAACACCAAAAAGTACATAGTTCTGCAACTAATATCTGCTCCAGAACCCATTTAACATGGATATTTATATGGTGTGTACAGGTCTCTAAATCATCCACTTTAGCAGCCTTTATAGAATTTTCTTCCTGCAGTGCCCAGACCTCATGCTGCATCAGTCGGGAGGATTTTTGCAGATTACTCAGCTGTTTTTTAACTGTGGTATCTCAATCTTTAAGCCATTAAGTATGGTTTGTTGCTGCCCAGTTTGTTTATGCAAAGCCACTACATCAAACATGGAATGTTTTTTGGTGTTCTCATCCTGGGTTATTGAACAAAGGAATAAATATCTCTTTTGCCAGAATGGCTGATAAGAAAAGGATTAAGCACCCATCTTTTCTCAGGCTAACCACACTTCATTAAGATCAGTTCTGTTTTGCCTCACTACTCCTTCTGGCCATGAACCCAAGCTGATTACCATTGTGGACACTCTATTCCTCTAAAACTGCTACCAGTGACCCTTTAGGATTTTCTCATAGCTTTCCCTGCCACTGGTGTTAAGCTAACAGACCTAAAGTTCCCCAGAATTTTTCTTCTCCTCCCACTTTGTACAAGGGTACAATAACGGCTGTCCTCCAGTCCTCTAGCACTTTTCATTATCCAGTAATCTGGTGAAGATTTCTGGAAGGGGGTCTGTCAACACACTTGCCAGATTTCTTGGGACTCTTGCCAGATTTCTTGGGACTCTTGGAGGCAACCCAAGTGGTCCTTGTGCTTCAACTTTGTTAAGAGCAGCCATTCCCCTGAACCTCCTTCCTGTCTATTCTGTTGTTCCCATTCTCCCCTATCTCCCTCCTAATATGGCACATTTGCCTTCCTTTCTTTGTGAAGACTGAAGCAAAATTCTCTCTCAGTACTTCTGCTATTTCCCATTCTTTTGTGATTTCCCTCTCATCTTTGGTCAGCCTGGTTAGTTTTGTCACCCCTCCATTCTTTCTGTTATATCCTAAAAACTCTTTACTTCCCTTCTTGATCCCTCCTGTTAACTTTGTCAAAGCGTACAATGATGATGCAAGGTGCCATACAGACTTCATTGACAGTAAGCAAGAAAATGCAGAATACCTCAGTAACAAACAGATGATGAGCCTACAAGAAATTTAATGGGTCACCATACTCTCAACTGCCCCAGATCATACCTCTCAACCTCTTAGATCAAGAAATCTGGACAAAGCCACAAATAATGGGGGTACAAAGGCCCACAAATAAGGACACCTTGTAAATATTTCTCTTACAAACTTAGAAAGTTGATAGACTAACAGGTTTTGCATTAGCATGAATTTTCTGAGGGATATGATATCTGAAACTCAAATGTTTGCCATTATTTTCTGACTTCAGTCCTCAATGATTTGCCAGAGAACCACGATTTTATGAAAAACAGACCTAAAATATGATGCAAAAATTTGGACATTCTGTGAAATTCTGGACAGTTGAGAGGTATGCCCTAGATATAAGTATGAACTCATGGCTGCCCACATGGAAGTGAATAATTCTTAGCGATTTTTACCCTAAATGAGATACAAAGGGACACAAATGAGCTCTCCACTCAAGTCATTGAGGAAGGCAAGACTCTAGTACTAAGCAGTATTATATCTTCACCAAGAAAATGCTTACATTTGAAGACAAAATAATTATCTGGTGCTACTTGGGATAAGACAGTCGAGGATCCGTCCTGCTTTGCTAGGGATGGCCTACACTTTTCACCCCATGCTTTCACATACTGGTTAAAACTTTTGCTGCTCCACAGTAGTGCCTTTTTAGGCAAAGTTCAAATTACAGACATTCCGACATAGCAAATTTCATTTCAAACAACACTAAAGTAGCACTATGCGAGGTTATCAACTTAAACAATAAGAATGTCAGAAACTGAGGCCTTCCTTACCTTAAAAGGTATCCATATTTGTGCAGTTATTAAAACTTGGTTCTGGTGTAGTGATTGCATTACTTCAGTACCTACCAGGGTGCAGTCCTTTTCACATGCTCAGGCCATCTGGTACCTGTGAAGGTGTATCTTCATCAGCTCCCATTAAAATCCCACACAGTACCACAATGGGACATAATGAAGTCCTACTGACGAACTGTGAAGAGCAAATATCACATTGCTGTCAATTATAGATACCTGTCTTTGTCTCCTCTCTAAGCACATAGCATACCTAAATCACATTGAGAAGGTAACTATTAAGCCAGATACTTTTTTTATAGCTGTTTTACATACCCCTGCATCAACTTACTAAGTTGTACAACAAGCAATAAATATGCTTAGAGATTTCTAGAGTTTATAAATATCACTTCCTTAAGTCAAAGAGTCTCCATTCTCTTCCTACCAGAGATGTAACTCATCTTGTCCTCTAAACAAATCCCTTGTACGTACTCCCCTCATATCATTTCTTTCCACTTAAATCTGACCATCTAGCTTTGATCTTCTTCCTTCAAATCTGCTTCACAGTTTGTAAGAATCTCACTGCATTTAAGCATTACACCAAATGGGAGCAAGGCACATTTGCATAACACGAGTGACTGACACCCTTATATATGATCACTAGTGTTATTGTCATGTGGTTTCCCATGAGATTTATCTTGTAGTGTACCAGGGATTTCTCCTTTAACATTGAATCTAGTATATACAAGTAGCAGGGATGTAGGAGTACAGGCACCCACACTGGTGAGTTACAGGGAGAGCTTTTTGTGATTTTTAATGCAAATGGTGTTCACATTATTGTGAAGTCACTCTTTTCTGATAACTATTCTGCATGGCACCACCATCATTCTGGGTTTTGACAATAGTCCCACCAAAACCATACAGGGATAAGTAGATAGCATGTCAGGAAGCCCTCCAAAAACAACTACTCACTATTTACTAACCTTCTTGATAATCGCAAATGGCACAGTTCCCTAAACAATCCCAAACATGATGCTACTGCATATGTCTCTGAAATTTACTCCATTTTAGGTAGCTGTATTGCAGTACCTATTCTCATCCATCATAAGAACAGCATCATGTTAAAAAGTAAACTCCTATGGTGGAATTTTCAGATTAGCTAACTTTATAATAAAAGGAAACCTTTCTAGCCATCTATAATAAATCTCATGTCATTCAGTATGGACAGAATTTAAATCAGGTTAACAAAACCTTAAGTTTACCATTAGGAAGTGTAAGGCCAGTTATGAGCATAAGCTTACCACCACTAACAAAAACAATCACAATCCTTCTTTGGTTATATTAGAAAAAGCAGGAGTAACATGCACTTTTGTATGGAACTTACATCAAATAATTCCTCATAGTGTGACCCAAAAAACATTGCCAATATCCTCAATGACAAATTTAGTTTGAATTTCACTTTATGTACATATCCCACTGTTCCCCTCTAAAATCACTCTGGAGCAGGTCTAGTCTCCACCTACCAAATCAAGAACACTAGCTCTGTGGGTCCTGATAATGCCCATTGCTGTCTGTTGGTAAGTGTTAAACACTGCTTAGACAAACCCCCTCCTAAACCTCTTCAACCTAATTTTCACCACAGGTTATGAACTAGGTACATGTAGGAAGGCCATTGTGATTTCACTGCAAATGGGTATCCCCATAACTGTTCCCATTAAGTATAGGCCTACTGGTCCCACAAGTATTGTCTACAAAGTTAAGGAACACATAAGTAAAGGTAATAAAAAACAACAAAGGTGACGTTCAGATTCTTGACTTAACCAGTTTGGATTCTTAAAAGGCAGATCATGTTTGCTTAAACTGTTTTAAGCTGTCATATCTTTAAAAGGGTTACCAAGGATAAAACTGCCCACATTGCTTACCTTGACCTAGTCAAGGCCTTCAGCATCATCCCCCATACAGATATTGTTTAGAAACACACCCAACTCAACATACTCCCTTACAGAGTACATTTGATAGCTAACTGGCTCACTGATAGATCTCATACTGTAAAAGTTAGGGAGATTTCCTCTAGCCAGGAAAAATATGTCACAATTTCTGTCACACATGGCTCTATCCTTGACACCCTCCTCTTTGGCACCTACTTCTCTTATATGAAGGCAGAAGTCAAAAGTCGACAACAAATGAAATTTGATAATGACTACAAACTGTGTCCAGATTTTGAAATCCACTTCTGACACTCAGATTCCACAAAAAGGACTAGATCAAACCAGTGATTTTTGAGAGCCAGACTGATACTCGGTGTAAATTCCAGCCTCACCCTCAATACCAAGAAATGCGGTATCATTACCCCTGGAAATTCCAACACTCCCACATCATTCCATATAAATGACACTCCCTCAGAACTGATACAGTTATCAGAAATCTGGGAAATTATTTGGATAATAAGGTCTTCTTCAACTACCATATCTTTGTCATGGTTAAAAAATTATTTTGTCTTGCACAGTTTACCTTTTGAAGTAATTTCTCTAGGTCCAAATAAGTCTTACTTCCACTTTATTTACCGCTTATTAGTGTTATAATGCCCTGTTCATCATTTAACTCTCAACAACTAGACAGACTTGAAAGACTTTAGAAATTCCTCAACAAGAAAATCATAGGAATAGACAACCTAAGTTTTTTTAAAAGACTGAAAAACCTCTCCATGTACTTCACTTCATATGGGTTTCTGCCTGGAGATTTCCATTTAGTTCTCCATAACCCGAAAGACACTACATTGTTATATCCTTCACTTCCACAAAATCAGCAATCCAACAAACACTTGCTCTAGAGACCTAAATCTTCACTGCAGCATTAACACCTGCTGATGCATCACTTCCCTAACTCAGTGGATCTCTTTTTTTTTGGATCTCTGTTACACATCAAACAAAGTCATTCCCAAAGTCATTCCATATCATCCTCCAAAACCCCACAAAATTAATGGATGGGAGACCAGGTCTATATTAAAACATTGAATGCTTAAAACAACGAACAATGTTTCATTGACCCTTTTTCAACGAAAGCTGAAAATCTCGACACCTCAGAACAGCGATTTCTTTCCTAGGGAAAGAAATTGTTGTTCCAACCAAAAACAAAAAAACACAGTAAACAGTTCCAAACACATACACACGTACCTTAACTCTAATTCTATCCCCCTCAAAAAAGTAAACAGCTGAAAACACATACACACACGTAACTCAACCATACATCTAACGCAAAAAAAAAAAAAAAAAAAAAAAAGTAAACATTTTAAAACATATGCACTTACCTTAACCCGCACCCTAACCGTAAGGTCAGTAACTGTTGCACATTTACATAAACAGTTCCAAACACATACATACTTAACTTAACCCTAATTCTACCCCCCAAAACAAAAGTAAACAGCTGAAAACACATACACACGTAACTCAACCATACATCCAACACAAAAAAAAAAAAACAGTAAACACTTTCATACATATGCACTTACCTTAACCCGCACCCTAACCCTAAGGTCAGTAACTGTTGCACATTCACGCTCGAGAGCTATACCTGACAAGGGAATCCCTGACACCACAATACAGTGCAGAACACGGCAAAGCTACGAAGCGGCCAAGCGACTTCTTTCCCAGTGAAAGAATTTGCTGAACAGCCGCTTCGCTGTTTAGCCTGTTCGCTCTTTAGGTATCGACGAAAATGCATTCGACAAAATGCGTTTTCGTTGTTCTAATAGGAACCCAGCAGACCATATATTTATAGCTGGGTGTGTGGGAACAGTTTGCTTACTATGCAAAACTAACTCATAATATTTTGGGGTGACGTGCTTTTGAGTGGTCACTTAAGCCATAAACTTGTATGAACCTATGAACCTATTACTAAGGCCTTTTCTTGGTTGAGAGCATGCTAGACCCCCCAGTAGTGAGTTTTAATATGGTTTATGATGCAAATTCTCTATAACAGCCTCAAGTTTCTATATACTTTGTCCTATCTCTGGCTGATTCATCAACTGTATAGATAATGAAAGCTGTGTCACGTGTGATCCAAGTGCAGTGGTTTTAATATTATTAATGTCTAATGCCACAGGTGGGTAAGTACTGTTAATTACACCATTGTAATAGCCCACATCCATACATCATGTTACTCTTTATGCTGTAAAATCCTAAAAAAGAGAGAAGTGCCCTCCGCTGAAGAAAGCTCAACAAACAACAACAAATGTAAAAAACAAAAAAGCGTTGCACCACAATGAAATTACAGGAAACAAGCTAAAACTTCACAGTGCATTGTTCACAAAAAAGCATAAAATGTAAGAAAGAATTCACGAAAAAGCATAAAATGTAAGAAAGAAAGAAAGTCCGTCTGTTTTTTTACAAGAAGGGTTCTTTCTTATATTTTATGTTTTTTCGTGAAGTATTATAATTCCATCTAAACAAGTGGCAAACCAACAGTCCACGGAATCTAGCTCATGTGATTTATGAATATTTCTACATATTCTCTGCTTGGTGCATTGATGGTGACATATGTGCAATTGATGGCACCAAGTGCTCTGGGCAGTCATGCTGGGAATCCTTCAATAGCTGTATATCACTCAGCTGTGGTCAAATGAAACTTTATTCCCAACCACATTGCACATAATAGTTAGCAACTTATCTAAAAGGCAGCAGGCTGCAATCTTGGACACTACTACAGTGTTACCCATATGGCACTGCAGTGACCCAGATGCTACTATAACCAGCAGCATGCAAACTTCTACTTCAAGGCAGATGGAGCTCCCCTGCAGTCTTTGTGCTGTCATATGTGGTACATACAATGTGCTTTACATGGTATCTGTTAATCATGTCCTAGTCAGTGAGCTGGTTTAAATGTTGTTTTGTATGGTGCATAGGTGGGGGCTGTCTTACTGCATGTTCCCCTGCAGATAGTAAAACTTCTTCAGGCATCAGCACAATTGCCTGTTTATTATATTTGCTGCAAATGAAAGCATTTTGCCATCAGTCTGCATGCTGCTATTGCAAGCATTCTTTTGAAATCTTTGCACATATTCTGAAAAGGTTCACAAACATGGTGCAACTTTTTGCCTCAAGAACAAACTGCTTTCAAACCAGGTCCTATAGATGCCATTATAAAACAGAAAAGAATGTATCCCTTTGAAGCCCATTATTAAAAGTCAGAGACTTTACCGAGAATCTGGACTGCCCCAGGAATCGATTTCATTATTTTTTTAAACAAATAATGAAAGTTAGTGTAAAAATAGACATCTGAAAGTCATGAAAACATCAGATCACTCATACTTTTTCAGTTTATTATAAGGAACAGATATTTCAATACTGAGTCTGTCTCCAAAGAAATATTACATCTATTGCATGAGATTATCACATTTTTAAGACTGACAGGAAGGAGTGGCACCAACATCTTTCCAGGCGTTGACAACAGTCACACCAAAACCAAACAGAGATTCACTATTCTATTCTCCATAAATATGTGTATGGGAATTCCAGCTCATAGAGTTAAGTAAGTTACCCCAAATGTGACAGTAGAAGATTAAATTTTATTTGTTGACTAGGGAGGTAGGCTCAGGCTGCTATCCAAAAAAAAATATGTAAAATAGTATTTTATGAAAGCAAAAGATTAAACATTAAGTTGTTTAGAGACTCATATTTTGATATACTACTGTTGTGGCACATTTGTGATTAATATCTAGAATACAGCAGTTCAAACAGACAAATCAATACAAATGGAAAAGTTACTGGGAACTTCATCTTGAAAAGAGATATCAAACAAGGCTGTATCTAATCATCTTTACTGTTTAAATTACATGTTGAACAATCAGTACAGGCTTTTCCTTCTATTTCAACACAAAAACATGGCTACAAAGTATTTAACACTGCTATTATAACTACAACAGATGTGGTTCAAAATGTAGTTTATGCAGTGGAAGCATATAACTTCTACTGCCAAGATGTAAAGATTTCCCTGTTGTGTACATTCCATAGTTCATTTTCTGTTGTTTTTACGTAAATGTTGTAAAAATATACCCAGGTAATCCTACAGACTTAATTTAAACTTATAGTTAATTTGTTCTTTTTCATCAAATATTTTATTTTACTTTTTTTTGTATATACTGTAGTGTGTACTGCTTGTACTCATGATGTCTTGCTTATGTATAAACTAAACCATGGAATCATTGAGGATATCTGTATACAGACGCATACATACACACACACACACACACACACACACACACACACACACACACACACACACACACCTTGTCACTCCCATTCTATGGGCCACTTTATGGAGTTAGGGAACATTTTTCAATATTTAACATTAACAATAACAGAAATGCACTCTACTTTTGTGTATAGTTGCTGAATTAGCTGATTACAATAACTTTTAGTGTTATACAAACAGTATTTAAGGTTTTCTGTTGGCTTTTAGACAGTTTATTTTTTGCCAGAAAAATAACATGATTTTTGAATAGAGTTATGTTTATTTGCAGTATTTGTGTTAGCATTTTATGTTTCTTTCCATCATTGCTGAATATATGGACACTCCCACTAGCAATGTATCCAGGTTTCAACCATTACAGTTATGTCACCATCTCAGGGTAATTGTTACAGTATTTCTGTGTAATTTTTGAGAGAACTAACATGATTTATAAAAAGTTAATTAATATTTCCTGATTCTTTGAGGTATTAAATTGTTTTTAACACTGTTCAATGTTTTGTTGCTGCTGTTGTTGTTGAATTTTGAGATAATACATTTTCCTATTTTTGTGCTCTCATACCTTGCCCTGCCTTTTTTTCTATGTTAAACTTGACTGTTCACTAAAACCCAAGGGACATAACTGCAACAGTCAGAACAGTGAAAATTTAAGTGTAAAAAAGGGGGACTATGCTTTTGCATGGAGCAAACTCCCTGCACCTCACACACCCCCTGCTAATTATATATAGCAACTCTGAGATCGCACTACAGTGGGAAAATGTCATATTCCCAGATCCACACTATACAGCAATCTCTACTTTAAAAAGCCAGCACTTTTTGAACACTGATTTTTAATCAGCTACACTGGCTATCCCCCCATGAAAACCATGAAAATATTTAGAAATGAAAGACTGATCCCACACACACACACACACACACACACACACACACACACACACACACACACACACACACACATATGTATATATAACTATTCATAAATAGCAGGAGTATGAGGGGAGGGGCACAGCTCTCACGTCAGGAGGCACAGGAGCCTTCCTGCTTTCAAAAAAAAATACTTTAGAAGTGTAACAGCAAAGTTTGGAATTTGTTGTTTTCATCAGAAGAGCAGCTTAATTTTTGAAGAATCAAGATTTTCCATATCAGGACTCACACCTCTAACAGGAAACCCTTAAACATATGGAATAAGTTCTCCAAATTAATTTTTATTTCTATTTCCTGTGTCAATGCCTCCTTTGGATTAGGTGTGATACAATTATTAAGTTAGTGAAAACTGCTTTTCACTATGTACTGGCCTGTTATTAACTTTATTCTTTACTTTTTATTTTGTTGTCAGATAACTGTATATTGCAGCCTAAACATTATATAATTGTTTCCATTTGGATTGTCTGTCTTGAAAACTGGATACTGCAACATAGTAGAAAATCTGACCGACTTTTGAGGCCTTCAATTAATTCTTTCTTTCATAGATTTACAACAATATTTTAGAAACTGTAGACATTGTCTCTTGCAAACTGCTATTGCTTACTTGCACTAATCACATAAAAATAAATAATAATGTTAGGGATAATATTAATGTGTCTTTTCTATCTTGGACCTGGAAAATTTTTAGTTTTGTATATCTGCTAGGATCGGTGCCATTTTACATAGTTCTGAGTCTTGTATAGTATAGGTTCATAGGTGTCAACTAGGCTAATGGCCCTGGAACCTTTACAAGCCTAGCCTATAGAAGTGTCCTGACATCGTTCTGCCCGATGTTAGTTCCCAGTGCCTCTATCAGGTAGAGCCACTGGAGTGATCCCCGGGGTGAACTTTCTATTTCCCATCCACTCATCAAGATTTATCTTAAAGAGGGCCAGTGAGGTGCTCTGCTTGACATGTATGGGAATCTATTCCGGAGCATGGGCAGTGTCTGGGTTATGAACCTGTTCCTCCAGCATGTTCTGTTGATTGTGGTAATGAGGTTGAGGTCTCGGGAGCATGTGGAGCAAAGGGATTGGGATTTCTTTAGATGTAGCATTTCTAACAGAGCTGGGTCAGAGATGGCTTTGTAAGTCAAGCAGAGATCAGCTATTGCCTGTCTCATGTTGTCTACTAAGAGACGGAGTTTTTTGAGTTTGTCCATGTAGGACATGTGTTTAAGGCCTAGGATCCTCTTCGTGAAGTACTTTTGTGGTTTTTCCAGCTGTTGCATGTGTCTAGTGAGGTACATGCCAAATGGGGCATTATACTCGATGACTGGTATAATGAGGGAACAGCAAAGAGAGATGATGACCTCTTTCTTCCTGGATGCAAAACCCTTGATAATGAGATGTGCCACATAGAAGGACTTTCTGACCACAGTGGCAATGTGGTGGTCGAAGGAGAGGTTGCTGTCAACCTGTGTCCCCAGATCTCTTATAACACCTTCAGTGTTCAGTGGGCTCCCATCAGTGTGGTAATTATTGGGAACTGAGTTTTTCACCAAAGGGGATGACAACACATTTTTTGGCATTAAGCTTAAGGCCATGGTTTCAACACCAGTCATTGGTCTCAGTGAGGTCTTTCTGTAGGATGTCTACATCACTTGGGGAGTTAATAATGGCTTCCAGCTTGCAGTTGTCTGTGAACTTGGTCAGCCACAGTCCCTCCGTGTTGGCCTGGACTTCTGAGAAGTAGATGCCAAACAGGAGAAGACCCAGGATGGATCCCTGTGGGACTTCACTCGTGACTGGTCGGCAGTCTGACTTGGAGTCCATTACATTCACACTGTGGGCTCTATCTGTGAGCCAGTGTGCAACCCACCTAGTGATATGGGGGTTGATGCCTAGTTTGGTGAGTTTATCAATAATTCCTGAGTGGGGAAAAGCATCAAAGCCCTTGGCCAGATTGAGGTAGACTGTATGAACTGCCATGCCCTCATCCACAGCGCTGGTGACTGACTCAAAGAAGTCAACCAGGTTGAGCAGGCATGATCTACCTTTCATAAAACCAAATTGCATGTGATCTAGAGTTTTGAGATTCCCTATATCCTTGTTAATTAGGTCCATGATGATGCGCTCCATAGCCTCACATATCAGACTTGTCAGGCTAATGGGGCAATAATTCCCAGTGTCTGTAGTTGCTCTTCCTTTATGGAGAGGGATGACTGTAGCAGTGCGCCATTTGGTAGGGACAAAGCCTGAGGTGAGGTTGTGACTGAACATGGCACATAGATGTGGTGCCAGTTCATTTTGTAGTTCATGTAGAACACATCCAGGGATATTGTCGGGTCCCATGGAAGCTGCATTCTTGGCCTTGGACAATGCAGCTTTAACCTGTGCTGCAGTAATGCTGGGTGCCTGGCATTCCTCTGGTATTGTGATTGGTCCTTTATGGGGGGAGAGAGGGGATAAGGGTGTTGCTTCCTCTAGTGGGGGTAAGAATGAGCTGGTCCAGGGCATTGGAATTGATGAATTCCAGGAAGCGTTGGGCCAGTGTATTGGTGTATGAGTAGTTTTCCCAGTTGATGGAAGGGTAATTGAAGTCACCTAGTATTAGAGTATTGGGTTGGACCCTAATAGTTTCCAGGGTGCTTAGGAATGTGGACTGAGAGTCTTGGGACATGGTTGGGGACCTATAGCAGGCTACAACCTGAATTGTCATCTTACCCAGTGTTAGCTGTACCTGAAGTATCTCAGATGCATTATACTGGGCTACTAGTCTGGAGGTGTGCATATCCTTGATGAATATAGAGACACCACTGCCTTTGGAGCTTTGGTCCATGTTCTGAGGCCAAAAGGTGTGGAATGAGTTATATACTACTAACAAACAAAATAAATGAAATAACAACAAGCAGGAACCAAAACCACACTTTAATCTTCCTCAAGCGCTTCGACACAAGCCTTCAAGGAGTATAAATAACTAAAAAATACATCTAGGTTAAATACACTTAACAATCAAACAATCATTCAATTACACATTAATAGCCTCCAATTACATTCTAGATTAAGACCCCGAGGAGACAAAGTATCATATTTCAAGATAAAAATGCTTTCTTTATACAACAGCCTTTTCTTATATAATTGCTCTGAATAAAAACCTACTGGAACTTTTTCTAAAATAGTAGCATGCAGGTCTCCATTACAGCACAAATGTCGATGTTCTCTATTTTGAGGAGTGCTTCGAGCAAGTGGATCCTGAGAGATTTAGACTTCTAGCATTGAGCAGCATGACCTTCAGTTTGCATTTATTTATAGCTGTAACACTGGTAATTTGGTCTTTGGAACATCGCCTAAAAAAAGGCACTATAGGGGTGGCAAAAAAAAACAGGGGTGACAGATGCAGGCCATCTGTGGCAAAGCATCTAGGTCTGTCATTCATGTCATCCCAAGCAAACAGATACTAGATCCCCTTAGAATGACACCAGACATGTAGCCAATTGTTGAAGTCAATCATTTTCTGCTTGCACTGCAGTATCATTCTGGGCAACAGTAGGATGCTGCTCAGGGCTAGGATCATACCTGCCTGAGTCACATAATCCAAGAGCTCCTCCATGTCTCTTTTCATGTAGTCCAGGGAGGTGTGTCTCAGGTCATTCACATCCACATGGACAGTGACAGAGTCATACTTGTACTTGTTGTGGAGTGCCTGATTGCATGTGTTATGTGTCGGATTCAAGCACCTTGACTGTTACCTTCTCCTTATTCAACCTAGTGAGTGGGACATCAGTGTGCCTCACTATTGAGTCACCTATGATCAGTGTATTGGGCAAGCTGTTCTGCCTTGGGGTCTTAGGTTGAGGGGCACACTGTGTAGGTGAGCTATGTGTCTTGTGGTTTGTGCTGTGTTGTGGTGGTCAAGTGCATTTCTGCCTTGGAGGTCTCTACTGTGTTGGTAGAATTCTATTGAGAGCCTCTGTGAAGGTGGGTGTGTGGTTTGTGTTTTATGTGAGAGCTGTGATGGTATGTGTTCTGGAGAGATATGTGTTGCATGTGGTGTGGTGCAGGTGTTGACCTTCTCATGACCAGCTATTCGGTCTTGGCCTGAGAGGGCATGGCTTCCAATTTGGATATCATCATTGTGCATCTTTCACAAGTCTGGGTGTTGGGAGGTAAGAGGAGAGGGTTGTCTGGTACATGAGGCAGTTGCTACACTGCCTCAGAATGTCCAAGTTTACCAGGTTAATAGGAGAAAGCACAGGGAACTGACCTTTAGACATGCCAGGAGGGATGGTCATTATTATTAAGTACTAGAGCTGTTTCCTTATATATATTCCTTTTACAGGAAAAATGTCACTCAAGGTGTCTGAGTCTGTACAGAGCACTGCTAAACAACTGAGGGGAAACTAATACGTAGACCCTGAAAATTTAAGGACAAAGTATTTAGGCAGATATTCTGAAGTTAGAAAGAAATCAAGCAGTACTTACAAAAAAAATAAAGAATTAACTTGTCAAGAATGATAAAAAGAGTAGAGTTACATGAATGGCTACTGCCTGGCTACTGCTAATGCTGGTCTCAGCACAGCTTCACTCTGTTGAGATACAATACTCCTTTGCTTCTTCTCTCACCAGAAGCAAAATGTTAACACCAATCCCAAGAAGAGAAGCAGGCCACAGCCTGTATGGTGATCTACAGTCTTGTCCCAGACAGGGGCGGCTCGTGCTATAAGACTGCAGGACTGCAGCCCCCCGACCTAGTAGAAAAGAAAAAGAAGAAAATAAAAAAAAAATCACGAGTGCCAGAACTCCACGCATGTGTGCATGGAGTTCCTGGTACTCACAGAACTCAAGACTGCTGTGTTAGGCAGTCCTGATATGGGAGAAAGGCATCACTACCCTGCAGCCCAGAAGTCTGTGCAGTGATGACCACACAGAAGAAAAGGAAACTGGACTGTGTCGTCAGCAGGAATGAGGCTCCAGCCTAACTCTCGCGGAGAAAACAGCCAGCCGAACCAGAAATCAGCCGTTAGCTTGCACGGGCTGAGGAGAAGACGAATGGATGAGCTTGACTGCCTAGCGGGACCGACGAGCTTTGGATTAGCTTGCTTCAGCCTTTGCAGGTAGGGTGTGTGTGTGTGTGTGTGTGTGTGTGTGTGTGTGTGTGTGTGTGTGTGTGTGTGTGTGTGTGTGTGTGTGTGTGTGTGTGTGTGTGTGTGTGTGTGTGTCTGTGTGTTCAAAGATGACTCTTTTAGTATGTCACTGCTGTTTTGTCTAGGTAGTGGATGAAAACGGTTACCCCACTAAGAGGAAGGACTTTTTTGCTTTGAACACTAATGCTGATGCTTATAAAAGACTAGAAGTGGAAAACATGAATATGTATAAAAGTGTACAAAAAACATTATGTGTTATGCAAATGTTAATACTGTAGCACGGATGAAAACAACATCTTGGTACCTCAGTCCTGTACTGGCCTTTAGCAAAACTCATTAAATACTGTGTTGCAATCACTAGTATAGCATGTGCATTACAATAATATCAGTTTGAATGAGCTCAGATATATACCTTTTGTTCTCTTTTGCACTTTCGTCATGCATTAACAGTACTGCTGACAAGTGATAGAGATTTATTTGTAGCTGTAGGGTACTATACATCAGTTATAAGGTGTACCTTTATGTCTTAATATTGTACAGCAAAGAAGGTATAGGTATTCATTTCCTGAATTGCATTTGACTGATGTTTCTTACATTATAAAGTTCCCTTCCTAAAAAAGAACCAACTACCTGCTGCAGTTGAAGATAAATAAATCATCCAGTTTTGAAAATACATTTTAAAATGTGCTGCCATTATATGACCAGCAGCAAGTAAAAGCTGATAAAAAAGAAAATATTTACATTACCAAAAAAAAAAAAAAAAAAAAAAGGAATCCTCGCAAAAGTGCACCACCATCTGCCACCTCAAATCAGTGAACATCTATAAGCATGTGATATGTTATGGTGAAAATGTCTTATTTAAAAAAGGACATCATTTAATCTGTAACTAGGTGGAAGCACATCACATAAAGATGTTTCTGATGTGTAATTGGTCACTGCAACAGGTCATTTAGTAATTTGTATACATTTTACATATTTAAAAAAGTTATTTTTTTTTAAATGAATTGCATAATAATTTGTTGTGATTTATGTACATTTAACTGTACACCAGTAATCACTTAGATCTTTTTCAGACTCGGCCAAGAAGCTCTGTCTGATTAAGTCACATGGTAAGTCATATAGTAAGCAAATAGAAGCAAAGGAATTAAACCTGGACTGCAGGAAGCAGTTTGTCAAAGTGACCATAGCCTAAATCCTCTGTAGTAGCTGCCAGACTGTCCTCTGCGCTAACTGCAAGTAAATTGTTTGCAGAATGCTGGATTTCTGCCGTTTATTGTAGACATGCCAATATACATAAATCTAGTACTTCCTACACTCCACTGATTTTTTTTTGTTTCACCTCATTAGTTTTTTGTGGATTTTTCCGTATACCTAGTTAACTACTAAGTAAACATTTATTTATTTATGTATTTATTTATTGGCATTTTATTATAAATGAAATAACTAAGATATAATGTGATGTCCTCTATTAAGTAATTATTTAGTGGCTAAGCTCAGTTGAATAAGGCGTAGTGTATATGTGTGTGTGTAATGCCCCAGCTGCTATATACTGGTGGCTAAAGAATACTCAGGCTTGAACCCTGTACCTTGGGTGGAGGTGGCACAGGCCTGAATTCTCTACCCACCACCATTTGTAAAAGAAGTGCAGATTTTTGCCTCATATTTGTTCTCTTTCTCATAAAATCTGTGGTTTCTGTGTGTTTGTTTTTCCTAATTTCCTTGCAAAGTCACTAGTGCAATAGTACACTGGTAGCATTGTTGCCTGACAGCTATGGGTTCTCTGGTTTGATTTTTGGCTGGAGTGCCTTCTGTGTGGAGTCTGCATGTCCTCCCATCTTACAAAGAACATGTGTCTGCAGTGTTTCTCCCTGCTCTGCTGAAAATTGGCTTTTGTTCCAAGTCAGACTTTCTGGTTAACAAATATTAAATAAAAATAACAGGCATTTGAATTTCAGACTTCACATTCTTCAGAAAGTACATGGTAACACAAAACTTTTATTTTAGCAATTTTCAAAGTTTATAACATGGATATTTGAAATTTGTACCTATTTTTGGGACTGTATTCCCCCATTATTGGCTTCGTCCAGGTTTTTTGTGCTAAGGTTGAGAGCTATGGTGAGGACTGAATTCACGGAATATGTTTG
This sequence comes from Protopterus annectens, assembly GCF_019279795.1. Classification (NCBI taxonomy): domain Eukaryota; kingdom Metazoa; phylum Chordata; order Ceratodontiformes; family Protopteridae; genus Protopterus; species Protopterus annectens. The sequence continues at coordinate 540,215,178 of NC_056734.1, forward strand.
GGGCTTTATTCCCCCATTACTGGCTTTGTCCACATGTTATTTGCTAAGAGGTTGACAGCTATGGTGAGAACTGAATTCACTAAATGGTAGCCATTTAAGTTTCAGTCTTCCTCTCTTTCACAAGACAAATGATTTGGCATAATGGTATACTGCTCTGACTGTTTTGCACAGGGTCTTCTGGGTTCAAGACTTGGCAGTGAAATGTATGGTGGTAACACAGCATTTCATTCTAGCAATTTTCCAACATTATACAAGCAATGCTTAAAATGTGCCCCTTGTTTTTGGGCTTTTGTCCCCCCCCCCAATAAATTTTGGCTTTTTCCAGATTTCTTGTGCTGCAAAGTTCAGTGATACAGCTGAGTCGAACAGATTTTACAAGGAGCTGAGAGCTGCAGGGGAACAAAAGTTTAGTGCTGCCTATGCTGAACATGCTTGCATTGTTAATAGCATAACAGGTAGTGTACCTGCTTTTGATGCAGAAGGCTGTGGGTTCTACTCCCACAGTAGGTAGATGCATTGCTGATACTGTACTGTGTTGTAAAGGGGGTAGATGTTGCAGTCCACCTAGCAGCTATGAACCTATTATCAGTTTACCATCTATTCCCTATTGCAATATTACTAGCTTATCATTTTTTTAATGCAACATAGGCAATTTATTCCTCAAGGGCAACAGGCACTTTATTTGTAGATGAAACAATGACATATAAAGTTGTTTGCTAGCAGTAACCTCTTCATTAGTTACAGATTTCTTTAATGTGGAATTATTTAGATGACTTTTACTTCTTCAGAGATTGTGCATATTTACTGATACTGGTGGACTGTAGAAGTTTGAGTAGACCTTTGTGATGGAAATGTTCTGAACTGGGCAGTTTTGCCATTATGAGTGCACGCATTGTGTTTCATTGTTTACTGGAAAAATGTTCAAAACAATAAATTTAAAATGCCGTCTAACCATTGTACTGTATTGTACATGGAATATAATACAATTGTACTGTATTGTACAAGGAATATAATTTAATACAATCAGGAAGGTGTATCAAAGAGCACGTGTATGTTTTGTGTTCAAGGGGCCAATGATTTGAAAACAGCCCAAAGTTAATCTTTATCTGCCACTGGCAAAATGCATTTTCTTTGAATGTGGGTTTCAATGCTGTTTCAATGAATGTGAGTTTCAAGGACAGAGAAGTTTTAATGCTAAGTCTATTTTCATTGTGAGACTGGATTACTTTGTTTAGCAGATATATGTTAGTATTTGTGCTGTAAAATGCAAAATAAAACTTTCAAATGAAATCCAAATCATTGCAGAAGTAAAGCAGTATGCACATTACAGTGTTTATGGTAAATGGGGCAAAATAACCAAGGAATGGGACATTGGAATGGCTGCAGGGGGGAGGCTCCATTCGACCATGATTTTGTGAGGGGGGAAGGGCAGCAAACTCAAAGACAGCCCCAGCTGAACTATACCTCTCAACTGTCCAGATTTGTGCTTCTTATTTTTGGTTTGTTCCTCATAAAATCTGTGGTTTTCTGGCAAATCATTTAGGAATGAAGTCACTAAATAATGACAGACATTGAGTTTCAGACGTCATAACCTTCAGAAAAATGTATGCTAAAGCAAGACCTGTTATTCTATCAACTGTCTTGAGTTTATTCAAGAGCAATTTGTAGTACTGTTTTTATGTTCCCCCAATATAGTTGGCCTTGTCCAGATTTCATGCATTAAGAGGTTGAGAGGTACATGCAAATAAATCGCTTCATAGAATTAGGAATATCCAAACCTCTCAACTGTCCCCAATTTTGGCTCAAAATGTTGCTCTCCCTCTGCAAAATGGCAATTTTGGAAGAAAATGTGGAGGGTTTACAATTATAAATAACTGTAATGATCAGAGTTATAGATTACTTTTATTTCAGAAATGCATGTAGATGCTCTTATTTTGTCAGCTGCTCAAGTTAACAGTAGTAATATTAAAAAGGTTTCCCTTCTTTGACAGGTTCCCAGCTGTATTGTGTGTCAATTTCATATTTTTGCATCACATTTTTGGTCCGTTTTTCATAAAGGTGTGTTTTTCTGGCAAATTAGTGGCAAATCATTAAAGACTGAAGTTAGAAAATAATGGCAGACGTGAGTTTCAGATTTAATACTCTTCAGAAAATTCCTACTAATGCAAGACCTACTACTAGCCTATTATCTTTCTAAGTAAGAGCACTATTTAAAAGTTGTTCTTATTTTTGGGCCTGTGTCCCACTTCTATGTATGGCTTTGTCCAGATTTCTTGCTCTGAGGTTGAGAGGTATGAGTTAGTTATCACCGTCAGCCAGAGACATTTCAAATTGTGACATACGTGTTGCACCCCACTCCCCACTGTAGTGGCTTTGGATGTGTCCAAGCAAGGCATGGAGTAGTTATGCAGTGTAAGTGCGCAGAGTATTCCCCCATCCAAGGTAGACCACAAGTACGATGGTGGCTTTTCATCTGTCCTTGATTTTGCAGAATGTTCTGGTTTTCTTTCATATTTTTATACTGTTGATTTATGCTTCTTATTATTCAAAAAATGCATGCTGTTGTAGTACCCTGTAGCTCTGTGTTTAAGTAACAATGCTTTAATGACCATCAGGTAAGCTGTTGGAGATTGATAAGATGCAAGTAAGCTTTAATAAGCATACTGTTAAAGAATTACCAACACTGAAAGCCTTTTTGTTGTTGCCATGCAGAGAATATTTACATAACTAGATAACGTGTAAGCCTTAGGTATTAAAATGCATATGACAGTATTTGTAATAAAGGACAGGATTACAGTTTTTTTCAGAAGCTCATTACATGTGTTGGAGACTTGTAGTCATCTTTGCAGGCTTTACCCATAAACTAAACAGAATGCCAATCTATCATGTGTGGTCCATAGCTTGTGCAGTAATCCTTTAAGCAATTTATCTTGAGCTTGTTTCTTGTTTGCTGTTCATTTTTTACTTTGATCATGTCTTCCCTATAAAACAAGTAGATTGTTGTTGTCAGGCAGCAGGTCTTTTTTGGATAAGAAACATTTTTACAAGTGGGGGTATCACAGAGATTGCTACGTTCAGCATGTTACTTGGTAATTTTATAAAGCTAAATATAAATTATAATTAAAACTGCTTTTGACTGGCATTCCAGTAATGTATTTAAAAAGTAATTTATTTTTTCATGCCTCACAACCTTTGTGTTTCCATTTAGATATTAAGTAAGTTGTCATGTAGCCAATGCATTGAAATATTTTTTTTCTTCTACACTTCATTTTGTCTTGATTGGACTCTCATAATGATGGTTTGGCACCTAGGGCAGTGTATTTAATTAAAGTTCCAGTTGTTGTGGTTTTGAGCACAGCTCCACCCCTTTTTAGTTGGCCACACCCCTTCCCATTGGCCCCACCTATTCAGCTGTCTCCGGCAGCCCCCCTTTAATTTGAAGTCACCAGCCGCCACTGGTCCCAGATGATGGAAGGGTCTGCAGGCTTGTAGCCTTTTTCTGGTAGATGCCTCGAATAGCAACCAGAACAATCAGGTACTTTAAGCACAGACACTCACTCTCCAACCAGAAAGAGTCAGGAATCCATGCACACTGCTCCTACTCTCACCAGGATCAGAATATAAGCACAGATTCCAAGCTGTCACCTATAAAGCAGTTATTAAGCTTTCTGGTGATAGCAGTCTCCAGGAAATAATGTAACTGCACTCATTTTCTCCTTCTCTCACCAGGAGAAAATAGTAGCACTAATTCCAAGATGACTACTGAGAGGCAGAATGTGGGCTCTCCAATAACTGGTGGTCTTGCAATAGACGCTTAAAGGCAAGATGAAGAAAATGGTTTATCCTAAACACTGCAGTGTGCACTAGAGAACATAGATGTGAAAGTAGGTAACTTACGTTTTACCTGTCTAAAAAGTTAAGTTTTAGTGGAGAGTCACTATTTTTAAAACAGCAAGATAGACTGAAAGGAGGTGGTCACTTTCGTATTCTGGTACTATGGAATAAAGTAGGATGGCCAATAAATTTAAATAGCTGAAGGGGAGAGATTTCACAAAATTATAATTTTGTGCTTACTCACACCAGCCAGGAAAAGCAGAGTGGAAATTAGATATATGGTCAAATTAACATAAGGGGCAGGCAACTAGAAAGACAGTGATGTTTAAGAATACAACAGTAACCGGGTGACAGGGTGAAAAAAATTTTGTCTGACTCACTAGAGACAAAACTGTTGTCTCTTTTTAAGTTTTAATATGCAGTTAAAAGCAGAATACAAGTAAAACACAGTGTAAAGAAAACAAATCACAGTATACAAAATAGAAAAAGGCAATAAAGTAATACAAAATACAACAAATAAAAAGCAAATTAATATTTTCCTCACAGCAAACTGTAGCAGAGTCTGGGTGAGCCTTTCCAGTAAATTGCAGTATATTGGGTGTGTATCTAATGAAATTTATGGATGTCCCCTCACAATAGTATTCTTCCATACATTCTAGATAATAATAGCTTTGGAGTCTGGTGGTATTATTTTATTAAAACAACAAAGCTTTCAAGATATAAACTATCCTTCATCAGTGTCTTACATAAAATGGCTATAAAACAGCATTTTTAAATACAATTCAATCACATCACATGACACAGCAACCTATCAGCAACATCACTCAAAACAGCAATAAAGCTTTTAAAACCACTGTAGCAGCAACATAAATAGTACAGAATCATTTTTCTTTACTTTTTGTTGCTTAAATTTCAAAACTGGTTTCAGTGTAATCTGTTTGTTAAGACCTGGATACTTATCTGCTTCCAGTCAAATAATCCATTTATATTCCTTCATATCCACATAGTTTATTAGATCACCATGTCTAGCATTTGGGTATATTACATGTATAACCCTAAAACTAAACTGATGTGTGTCATCAGTTTCACTAATATGTTTGGCTAAATAGTTGGTAAGTATTTTCCTACGGATCTCAGACCTATGTTCCATTATCCTGTCTTTTAGCCTTCTAACTGATTTCCCAACATAAAAACCCAAATATTTATTACATGTAGCAAGATAAATAATATAAGCCGTATTACATGTTGCAGTATAGTGGAAAATGAACTTCCTACCATTCACAGGATGTACAAATTCAACTGATTGGTTTATATTGGAGCAACAGGAACAGTTATGGCAACGGAAGGTACCTTTTTTATTAAAAGTGTGAACAGTATTATTGTTTAGAGAGAAGTCTTTATAACACAACATTTTTTTTAAGTTACTACAATTACAATAAGTAAACACAGGTTTATCCAGAAGCCAATTTTCATGGCCCGGTACAGCTTTCAGGATGTCCCAGTTATTCCTAATAACATCCTCTATTGTCTTACTAGCTCTACTATAGGTCATAAGGTATCTTAAAGGTTGTCATGGAGGTATACGTATGTCATTTGGGGCAGTAACTATCTGGTTAGAAAAATAGGGTTTAGCTTTTGAGTCCCTTAACTGCAATGCATCCCTCCTAGCTCTTTCTGTGTCATCCATATCATAACCTCTTTCAAGAAAATTACTAGTCATTTCCTGCATCTGAGTCTCACAAACTTCTGATTGAGTATTCAGCCTACTGGCTCGTAACTATTGACTCTTAAGAACACTTTTAAAAGTCCTTTTTGCATGCATGCTCTTTTTATGCAGGTATTTGTTTACTTGTACATCTTTTTTATGCATACAAGTAGTTATAAGAAAATCCTGTACGTATCTTCAGTAATCAGTATTTCTAATTTCCACATTGTTTGCTGCTTTCAGCAGGTAAAATTTATTTTTAAATGCAGCTCTACATCTACTTCCATAGCACAATGAGCCTTTCAGCAGCTGCCAGGGTTTATATCGCACTGATTTTGGCCTCTGAACTTGATGACTATGCAAATGAGGACTCAACTCATGAATATCTTTGAATTACACATTGTATGTTGTGCCCAAACAGCAGAATCTTGCAGACAGCTCTACACAGAGTCGAGCATAGACCCGAGCCCCTATGAGGAGACCTGTTTATGCATGGACATACTAATGTTATCAAGAGGTTTCCTGCAATTCCCTGTTTAAGCCTGACAGACATGGGGTCCCCAAAGAGCACTGTTGATAATAGTTACAGTTCATACTGTTCAGATGAGCTGCACAAGCCATATTTCACAACTTCTGCCCTATTTTATCTACAAGTTCAGAATGGTTTCATCCATATTGAACCCTGCCATTGGCTGCAATACTGAATTGCTCTATGTTGCACAAAAATTCTCGCAAAAGGTAATGCATGTGACCACAAGATGCTAAACATTATTTTCTGTTATATGCTTCCCTCTGCTTAGTTTCACCTTTTTCATAACTGCCCCCACTCCAATTTCCACCATTTAATCTGGTCTAAAACTAGATTACACCAGTGTAGTCAGCCATTTAATGCTGCTAATTCCCCTTTCCATGTTGGTACTTCAGTGTGTGGTCATACACCCTGAGCAGCATCAATGCATGTACATAAGCTACATTCTAAATATTCAGCACTCCATTCCTTAGCTGCCAATGGGAAATATATGCCCTTACCACAGGCCCTGCTCTTCTTATGAGCTGTTTTTTTTCTAATTAGCTGCTGTGTTTACATAGCCCTTTCACTACATTAATCATTAATGAGTCTAGGACTACACTGCACCTAACAGGTAAACAGTAGCCAATTCAATGCAATCAAGGCTGCCATGCTTCTGAATCCTAGGTTTAGTTTACAGATCTATTTATTTATTTATTTATTTGCATTTGTTAACCGGGTTGGTCCAGCTGGGTAAGAATTACCCTTTTTCAGTGGAGACCCAAGGGGAAAAGCCCCAAACAGACATACGAATAGAGACAAATGGCTGTTAAATAAGTTGCCTTTCTGAATTTTAAATGAAATAGCGACCTAATTCAGTTATAAAGTACTTCAAAATAATCATAATAATATAAGTCCTTTTCCTTTTGTCTAATGAAACAAAAAAATGAGCAGCCATAAAAGTCTTACAGATTCTGTCACATAACAAAACTTAATAATTCTTGAACCACAGATCCCTGCATGAGTTGTAGGACATGTTTTCTTTGTTTTTTTTCTTTCTTTCATTAAAATATATTTAACACTGATCTTAAGAGCTATGTAAATTATGAACCATAACTATTGTAATATGAAAGCCATTTGTACAACACCAAGTGTATTAATCCTAGTAATAGTACATGGTTGTAAGAATTTGGCTGTAAGTAAACATTTGCACCAGAAAGTCAGTGTTTTTGGATTTCTTTTAAACTGTATTGTTGGGAAAAATGTATAGTTGTGTAAGAAATTACCTAACAGTAATAGATGTCCAGCTACATCGTTGTAGCAGTAATGTTAGCTAATGGAATATATCCTATCAAGGATATCTACCTCCAGCTAGTCTGCAAAACCTTAAGCACACCTTTCTCTTGTGTCGTATATCTGAACTAAGACCTATGCACAAGATTGCACATTGCTACTTAAAGGATGTACAGGTGCAAAAATTCTCAGAGTTTTCTTGCTCATGAAAGAGACTAAGGCTAATGCCCTAAGAGGGTAGACTCAAATGAGAAAAGAAGAAAAGATGAAATGGAAAGGAAAAGGTATTCTACCTCACCTAGGATAAAAGAGGAAATAGCAGGAATAAGGAGGATGGTGGGAGGGTGCATGTACTACAACTGCGATCTATTCAAATATCTACTGTTATGGTAAGTTCTTAAATAGCTGTACCATGTTCATCATTAGATCACTGTTACATTAATACTAACTAATGGGAAGATACTCAGAACTTTTAGGCAGATAGAGTAGACGTTCAGGAGACAGAACTGAAGTCCAGTAATCAATGAAGATAAAACCTATTCTGGCTCTTGAAAAAGCATTTATTTTGTAATGTTTGGTAAAGGTGTGAAGGAAGACCAGGCGGCTGCCTCTAAGATAGATCTGGGGCCAAGACCTATGAAAAAGACACCAGGAGAAGCTACAGCTTGAGCAGAATGTGGTTTAATGTGACCCTGGAGGGATTTGTCATGAAAGAAATAACATAACAAATTGCAAAGGAAATCCATCAAAATACAGTCTGTTTAGAGACTGGAAGAATCACCAAAAAACATTTGCAAGTACGACTGGTGCAAACTGCCAAAAAACTAAATCACGAAGTCCAACAAAACAGTCAGTACCAAAGTGTTAGAAGCACACAATCATTTATTTATTCAAAAAATAGTGGCTCCACCATCATATTGATTTCGGCATTCCTGCCTTCTTCAGTGAGCAAACCATATTGACAGATGCCACAAACATTTATATGAAAAAATAATTAATTAAATCCTTCTTCCTATTATATCATGTGCCTTAAGGAAAAAATACACCCACTTAATTATAATTGATCATTTAAGCCAGGAGAAAACAGCCCCCTTAACCTAATTATCCACTTCTTTTCTTTATACTTAAGAATGGAATGCCAACCAAACTTATTACTTCTATCCCCCTAGATTTTGTCAATAACCATAAAATGAAACTTGGCAGAATTATGAACAGTACAGTGTCTATGAAGGGCATTAGTCAATCGCTTATTCCGCATAGCACTAAAATTTTCAGACATGCGTATACGTAAGGGGCAGGAAGTTTGGCCTATGTAGAAGGTTGAGCAGGTACAGCAAGCCAGAAAATAACCCAGTCTGTTCCACAATTGGCAAAGAATCTTATATCATAAACTTGGCCCGTATTTTTGCTAGAAAATTGTTTTGACTTCAACATAAACTTACAAAATAAATGATGGCCACAAGGAAAAGAACCCAATAATTTGTCCCCTGTAATTGTTAATTGGTAACTAGAGGGACCCCTGATACTGTCATGTTTGAAATATGAGAAATATGAACCCAAAGTCCTACCCCTTCGAAATGAGAATTGGTGCCTGGAATCAAGGACTCGTTTCAATTCCTCATTGGCCAAAAGTATGTTCCAATTCTTGGCTACCACATCCCTAACCAAATTAATATCACGCCCATAAGTTGTAACAAACCTGATGGTATCTCAGTCAACAATATGTATTTTATCTTTATAGTCCAACAACAGTTGTCTTTCCTGTTTGGAGGTCCAATCACTGGCAGACCGAACATCACCCCATTTGTAACCCGACTAAGAATCTATAAGGCAGGTCCTGCTGATAATAATCAAAATCTCCCTGTGTGGAACACATTCTTTTAATGCAGAGAAATTGCGATTTGGGTATATTCTTGATGATGTGGTATGGGTGTAAACTGGAGGCATACAGTAGGTTGTTATACTTGGGTACTTCCTGAAAACCTGGGTTCTCAAAGTGTCATCAGGATTCCTTGTGATGGTAACATCTAAAAAATTAATTAGTTGAATATCACAATTCAGTGTAAATTCAATCCCCCACTTATCATTTAAATACTGAATAAACTCTAATAAATATTGTTTATCCGCCCGCCACACCATCCAACAATCATCCAAAAACCTTCTCCAAATATCAGTCTCATCCAAATAGATGTTATGAATATTATTATATATTAGATGTTCCTCCAAATATCCCATGAATATGTCCCCATATATAGAGGCAAATGATGCACCTATTGCTGTACCCTGTGTTTGTCAGTAACACTCTCCTTGAAAATAAAACACATTTTTGGTTAGGACATGTTCGGCCATGCATATCAATAATGTGTTGAAACCCATCGGATACAAATTGGCCTTCTCCAACCAATATTCTAGCACCAATGGAGTAAAAACGACTATGAATAGTCAAAACTCTTTATTGCAACCAGAAAACAGTAGTTTAAGCGCTTTCGCTCGGTCAATACCGAGCTTCCTCAGAACAAACAGCTTGTAACTTCATTAACAGTCATTAAATAGTTTTAAAAAATCACATGACCCTTCTACCTCAACCCTCATTTAAAGTTAAACCATGTCATGTTAAATATAAATGTTTAAAATACGCGTGGTTGTCAATATATAGTAAATCATTCTTTTGAATTAAAACAACACCTCTACACATATAAATAAACATCATCATAACCTAAAATATTGCACTTTTGCTCTCATGCTTTCTTTAAACACTCCCAGGTCTGTAAAGACATGGACTTAAAGTTCATGGTACTGGAACAGGTGACACCAGACTTGAGAGGGGGCAACTGGGAAGCCAGGCTTGAATATCGTGAATTATTCTGGCAGCTTAAATTAGATTCAGGGAGGGCTCCTGGGTTGAATGACAACATTAACATCAGTAGTGTTTTGAAACTAAGAATGGCTCGGTTATAACACAACAATATCAATATTTATATGATAGTGCTTTGAATGTGTTGAATTTAACCTAGGTTTGTTTTATTGTTTACCAGGTATGATTTTACATTGGCATGTTTTTATAGTGGTAATAGTTTGACTCTGAGAGCCAAAGTGCAATATTTTAGGTTATGATGATGTTTATTTATATGTGTAGAGGTGTTTTAATTCAAAATAATTATTTACTATTTATTGACAACCACGCATATTTTAAACATTTATATTTAACATTACATGGTTTAACTTTAAATGAGGGTGGAGGTAGAAGGATCATGTGATTTTTTAAAACTATTTAATGACTGTTAATGAAGTCACAAGCTGTTTGTTCTGAGGAAGCTCGGTATTGACCGAGCGAAAGCGCTTAATCTACTGTTTTCTGGTTGCAATAAAGAGTTTTGACTATTCATAGTCGTTTTTACTCCATTGGTGACATCCAGGTCCTGTGGCTTTTGGGCAGCAGTTTGTTCCTGGCTTGGTCCTCTTTTACTGTTCTGTGGCAATATTCTAGCACCTCTAGGCCTGCCCAATGGGGTATGCTGGCGTAAAGGGCCTTTACATCCAAAGTACAAAAGCGCCAAGACAGTTCCAATTGTGCATCAGATATGATTTTTAAAAATTCTGTGGTAGCTTGTAACCTAGCTCTTATCAAATTCAACAAAGGCTTCAAATATTGTGTCAAGAACACTGATAAAGGTTCCGTCAAGGAACCTATTCCTGAAACTATCGGCCTACCAGGGGGTTTACCTAAACTTTTGTGCATCTTGGGCAGTAAATAAAGAAACTGTTTATTTGAATCACTGACCATTAGATGTTGCATAACAGACACCTTGATAATCCGCTGTTCGACCACCAATTTAAGAAACAGATCAATATCCTTTTTAAAGTTACCGGTGGGGTCAATGGGCATGTGCATATAATGCTGAGGGTTAGACAATTGTCTATTTCCCTCAGCCAGATAATAATCTCAACTCATTACCACCACTGCCCCACATTTATCCGCCGACAAGATAACAATATCAGTATTATTTTTTAATTCCCTCAAGGCCTGTTGTTCATACTCTGTTAAATTGTGACCAAGCATTTTAGACTGAAACATTTTCAAATGTAGATCTTTAAGCACCGCTTGTTGAAAAATAGATACATGTTTGTTCATCAGTGGCATAAAGTCAGATTTCAAAAATCTGAAATCAGTAGATCTTTCAGAATGTTCTCCAGAACCAAAAAACAGCCTAAGGTTAAGTCTACGACAAAACGCTAAAACATCATTAACTATATCATATTCGCAATAAAGAAACCAGGAACATAATTCAATCCTTTATTAAGCAATTGTTTCTGCCCATCCGTCAATTCAACGGAGGAAATGTTATGAATGCTGTAATATTGTACTACCTTGTTATCAATGTTTGCAAGAAACTTTCCACCGTGTTTGTTCCTGTGTTTTTTCCACCCATATGCCCACCAGATCTATAGGGTGGTCAGAACTACTCTGCTTCTTGGGAGTGGGGGGTTCCTGTGAGTTAGGACCCTCTGTATCCATGGCTGAAGATTCATCCCCTGATGTACTATTATACCCAATGCCTGTCTTTTTTAAAATAGATAGGGGCCTTTTCCTCCTAGATGTTGCCACTGGTCTATCAGGATCCAAAATTTGACATTTTTATGATATTCAAATGGTTCCACCTCTCATAATCCCCCATATCCCTGTTAAATTTACGTAGCTTTTTATCCTTAGTTTGGTTTTCAAATGCCAATAGGTCCTTGGTAAGTCTCTTCAAACAAGTAGCATAGTGGGGTTGTCCTTCATAAATCTTAAGTTCCTCACATACTGTTTTAATTTCCCCCAACTTTCTCATCAATCATTCATTCATAATAGGAGGTTAAAATATTAACAAATGCCATGGAAGCATTTTACTGTGCCCTAGGGGTTATATATATTTTTTGATACACTTTGAATAACTTGAGATGCCATACATTCGCACGTAGTAATCTCACATTTTTACCAAGTTTGTTAAACAATAGATTCTAGCCGTCAACTGGATCCATATTGTCCCTGTTGGCTACCCCATCCACCAGCATTGCCACACCAAAGGCTTGTATATCATTCTTATCGGCACATAGGCCTTGCAAAATCATATTCAGATCCATGACAATAAGCTCACAATCTTCACAGTATTCCACACAATTGAAAAATTCACAACAAAAAATCATAAGGTAAAATGAGAGAGATAACACTACAATAATACACTCAATTTGGTCATAATGTGGAACAAAAAAAACATCAAAGACCATAAGGCATCCCAACCCATTCAAATATTCCAAATGAAGTGGAGTCTAGCCACATAAAAATGCTCCCATCAAGGAACAATCCAACCAGCTAGTTGTGTGAAGGTCAGCCCATCATCTAAAACTACACTCTCAAGACACCATAGAACCAATCCCCCTAAATAGAACAGAAAAAGAATATATCCCACTGCTTAGGAGTAGCCAGCAAAGTACACAAAATGAGATGATAAACAAGCTACACCTCCACGGCTGTAGTGTTCAGAAGTTGAAAATAAAATAGTTAATGTTAACACACTGTTAAAAAGAGAAAAAGTAAAGTCCCTTGATTTCCACAAACGATAAGTGCTTTCGATAAATCTTCTTCAGATCGCTGATATACTGGGACTAAAGAAGGCTTTTAATACTTAAAATTATTATTTGAAAATAACCAATCATAAGTGTTTAAAACAAACACACCTTCTTAGTAAAGCACAAACCACCCAAAGGATAAACGCTCCTGCTCGGAACAATTCAGATAAAATCACAATAATAATTTTCATGCAGGTGCGAAATGGCAAGAGGTTCGTTGTAATATATCCTTAAACAGTCCAAGTTAAACAGATATACGACTTGCAGTTCTCAAAGCTAAAGGCAACTGAAGTAATTTAGCAAAAAATTTATTTGTGCACAGTGAGCGCTTTCACCCGAAGGCTTTTTCAAACTATTACAGCAACCATTGTTCATTTTATGTTTAAATAAAACAATAAAAGCACACAATTGGTCAACACAACTTCACCTAATTTACATGCATAATTAATTAATTAATTAAACAGCGCGTTTTATAGCGCTTCATCTAAAATCACTACTAAAAACAATATATATAAACAATATATAAACCTAGAATCACGCATCAATAGCGTACGTGAATACAAGTCATAAATATGCTTATACAATCCACTCACTAATATATACATCAAAGACGGGGGGTATCAAATCTAATATGTGCACGAAATATAAACACCCTATTCTTAACTAGCATCCCTGCGTACAAGTCATATTGTGAAGTCCCTTAAAACTATTAAATACATGTCATAAACTGATAAACCATAAATGAAAACAAATAAAAATGAATATGTACAGATGTGGGTACTAGTGAAATCTATCTATAGCAATGATGTGAGTACACAAAAGACAAAGGACTAAGGACCTAACGGTTAACCTAAGTCTACACTGACGGACACATCAAATGTAATCCAATAAAAAACATGAAGGACCTATGGATCTAAGGGTTACAGATAGGGCCTAAATCTAGTTGTGACAGGGTGGGGGGAACAGACCAAACAAGGGGTATACAAGCTGATGTGATATGGATGTTATCTATGCATAAACATGTATGTGTTAAAAAACTACCTAACATCAGTTATAGAGTTCTGCCTTTATTAACATCAGAATCAAGCCCATTATGTTAGGTAGTTTTTTAACACATACATGTTTATGCATAGATAACATCCATATCACATCAGCTTGTATACCCCTTGTTTGGTCTGTTAGGTTAACCGTTAGGTCCTTAGTCCTTTGTCTTTTGTGTCCTCACATCATTGCTATAGATAGATTTCACTAGTACCCACGTCTGTACATATTCATTTTTATTTGTTTTTATTTATGGTTTATCAGTTTATGACATGTATTTAATAGTTTTAAGGGACTTCACAATATGACTTGTACGCAGGGATGCTAGTTAAGAATAGGGTGTTTATATTTCGTGCATATTAGATTTGATACCCCCGCCTTTGATGTATATATTAGCGAGTGGTTTTTATAAGCACTTTTATGACTTGTATTCACGTACGTTATCGTTGCGTGATTCTAGGTTTATACATTTTTTTATATATATTGGTTTTAGTAGTGATTTAGATGAAGCTATAAACGCTGTTTAATTAATTAATGAATTTTGTATGTAAATTAGGTGTATTTGTGTTGACCAATTGTGTGCTTTCACAGTTTTATTTAAACATGGAATGAACAATGGTTGCTGTAATAGTTTGAAAAAGCCTTCGGGTGAAAGCGCTCACTGTGCACAAATATATCTTTTGCTGAATTACTTCGGTTGCCTTTGTTTTTGAGAATTGCAAGTCCTGTACCTGTTTAACTTGGACTGTTTAAGGATATATAACAACGAACCTCTTGCCATTTCGCACCTGCATGAAAATTATTATTGTGATTTTATCTGAATTGTTCCGAGCAGGAGCGTTTATCCTTTGGGTGGTTTGTGCTTTACTTTGTTTTTACGTTGTTACTGAGTACCACCCGCGGGAGATGGCTGAGAGTGTGAGAGATAGTAACATCGAGTTGCCGTATAGACCGGATGAAAATGGGGCGTTGAACCGGAAGACCACGCGTTTCCTCGACTCTGTGTCTGGGCGAGAGAATCTTCTGTTGTGTTATGAACCAGATTTAGCGTCTGACTCGAATAAGGAAGAGACTATCAACGATGCGGGATTATCTATGTTGCTATACCAGTTGGAGTTAGATTTTCTTAAGTTGAAGAGACTGCAGCTGCAACGGCAGCATTTCGAAGCTTGTATAGTTAAAGAAGTCGTCCCACGAGGTCTCCGTGTCTTGAAGATGCCTACTTCAGGTAATTCAGAACCGGAATTACTTATGAAATGGCAACAATTAAATTTAAAATTAAGTTATGACTACATGAGATTATTAAATGACTTTCATATGTCTGAGGAGGAAGCCCTCCGTATTAAAGTTAATGAACAGTTCAATGTAATTATGTCCAAGTTTGCGACAATTAAGGTCGAGAAGAGACTTGACAGGTTAATGGACAATGTTCACATTTTTGAGAAGAGACTTTTGGAACAGAAAAGGAACAAATTGTTTAGAGACATTAAGGATTTTAAAAACGGCCATGTCTTCACATGGCCGCGTTTTAATAGTGTCAATAATTCTGTTCCTAATTGTGATATGAATGAAATGTATAAATCTAGAGGTGATAATAGAAGTTCCGTAGTAAGACCTGCTATTGATTCACAGTTGTCGACGGAGGCTTGTTCTATATCCGTTAGACCGGGAATGAATGAAGGGAGGGGATTGAATGAAGGATTGTGTGTTACAGCTAGTGGTGACAATGGGAGAATTGAGGAAAAAACTGATAACGTTGTAGAGGTAACTAGGACATCTATACAGGGGGCAATTAACCTTAATGTGGTAAATGATACACACCCTACTATTGAGGGAGATTCTGTCAGAAAGAAGGTCATAAGTAACAACTTACCTGAAACAAATGGAGGTAATTATGGTACTATACAGTAAGCCCCTTTCCCGATCTCTGCCTCTCGATTTACAGGGAGACAGCTTTCTGAGCAGGGGCAGGTACAAACGGAAAGGTTCAGGAGAAGAACCAGCAGGACACACGTTAAAGAAAATGTGGGAGAGAGTTCAGAATCGTTAGTAATAAATCTGTCTAGTAGGGCATTAAGTAAATACGAGGAAGAAGTCCTGAATAAAGGGCTCAGTTTTATTCCAACATGTGACAGTGATGTCACAGACTCAATCATAGATGTTAAGTTATTTATCAGAAAGGTGCAATTAAGATTGGATTTTGGAAGTTTTGATAATGATTTATTAGTGAGAGAAAGGGAGTTGTTTCGCCCTAATAGTGTATATACACCCGTATTACACCCACTTTTTGATACCTACTCAAAATTAGTTGAGAATGAATTGCATGAGTTTTATAATGATAGGAAACGTAATAGGACTTATAAATCTAAACAGAACCTTATGTTTTTGCAAAGGCAAGCGTTGAGGACATTGTGTGATGATTATTCCTTGGCCATCAGACCATCAGACAAGGGAGGACCAGTAGTAATAATGAACAGGTTAGATTATGACAAGAACATGGAGGAGTTACTTAGTGATGGGAATTTTTATCAGAAAATAAGAATGGAAGATGTAGAGGTCAAAGTTTTTCAGATTTATGATGCCCTGGATGACCTGCTTAAAAGTGGTTTAATATCAGAAACATTGTTTGGGTTTTTAAAAGTTAATAAACCATTGATTCCTATAATTCAAGGCTTGCCGAAAGTCCACAAATCATTAGAGAAGCCACCTATGCGACCTATTGTGGCAAGTCAAGGTTGGGTAACTGAACCCTTTTCTATTTTCCTTGAACACTACTTAAGACCTGTAGTAGATGAAAATCAATTTACTCTGAGAGATAGTAAACAATTCCTTTTGGATTTATATGAGTATGTTAAAGGACTGGACATTCACCAACATTTCATTTTAGTCACGTTGGATGTCGTTAGCCTATTTACAGTAATACCTAATGAGGAAGGCATTTTTAGAATGCAAACGTATTTGAATGCTAGGACAGACTTTGATGTTAGAACTATAGATTTGGTTGCATTCTTTTTGGAAATAATCCTCCAGAATAATGTTTTTATATATGGTAAAGAGGTTTACATTCAGAGGGATGGCGTAGCTATGGGCACTTCTTGTGCCAATAGCTACGCCAACCTAGTAATGGCTGATTGGGAGAATGAGCTCCTTCTGCCGAATGTATTTTTTAGGAATAATGTTGGTTTTTATAGGAGGTTTGTTGATGACCTCTTCTTCATTTGGAAGGGGTCTGAAGAGTCCCTACTTGCCTTTGTTAGAGAGATGAATGCTATGACTAGCTTTCTTAAATTTACACTCAATTACTCTGAGGAATATATTTCCTATTTAGATGTTAGCTTGTATAGGCTGCAGAATGGAATATTAAATACCAGTATCCATAGAAAACCGTGTTTTAGGAATACGCTACTGCATCGAAGTAGCATGCATCCGAGGTTTGTTTTCGACAACATTATAAAGGGGCAGATGATGAGAGCCTCAAGGCTCAACCCCACAGCCTCAGGCTATACAAAAGAGATTGAGAATTTAACAAGTAGGTTTTTGGAAAGAGGCTATCGTGAGTCAGACTTAGATAGGAAGATTAAAGTAGTCCAGGACCTGAGGAATAGTAAAGCACGTCCATATTTTTCTGATTGGGCAGATGTGGCTCATAATGAGGGAAAAGAGGAAAGGAATGACATTAGATTTCCCTTGTATTTTACAAGGGACATTAAGGAGATAAAGGAAATAATAGTTAAATATTGGGATATTTTTAAACTAGACCAAGATATTGATGCAGTAATAGGGTCAGATCCCAATTTTGTCTATAAAAATAAACCAAACCTTAAACGTAAGTTATGTCATAGATCATTCCTACATGATATAAATGTCTCAGGGGAAATTTTTAACACACGCCCCTGTAATGAGTGCAATCAGTGTAGATTTATAGACACTAGTATGGGGTTCACCCACCCTGTTACACGGTTTGAATATAATTTTAAGACAAGAACATGTTGTAAGAGCATGTATGTTGTCTATTTAGCTACATGTATTTGTTGTGACGTTTTCTATATAGGGAAAACTTCGAGACAATTGAGAGAACGAGTAAGAGACCATGTTTACCATATACGCCTAGGTTCTATGAATAATGCCTTAGCGAAGCATATTAGAAATACTGGATCAGACCACTACTTTAGTTTTTGTGTGATACAGAGAGTAGAACCTAGTGTTAGAGGGGGTGACATTGATAACTACTTACTGGAATGTGAGCTGAAATGGATTATCAGGATGAGATCTGACAGGTACCCAGGTTTGAATGACAGGGTGCAGTTAAACCCCATCCTACGTAAGAAAAGGTTGTTGAAGCCTTAAATGATTCCATCTCCCCAGTTATAGAGTTCTGCCTTTATTAACATCAAGCCCATGATGTTAGGTAGTTTTTTAACACATACATGTTTATGCATAGATAACATCCATATCACATCAGCTTGTATACCCCTTGTTTGGTCTGTTCCCCCCACCCTGTCACAACTAGATTTAGGCCCTATCTGTAACCCTTAGATCCATAGGTCCTTCATGTTTTTTATTGGATTACATTTGATGTGTCCGTCAGTGTAGACTTAGGTTAACCGTTAGGTCCTTAGTCCTTTGTCTTTTGTGTACTCACATCATTGCTATAGATAGATTTCACTAGTACCCATGTCTGTACATATTCATTTTTATTTGTTTTTATTTATGGTTTATCAGTTTATGACATGTATTTAATAGTTTTAAGGGACTTCACAATATGACTTGTACGCAGGGATGCTAGTTAAGAATAGGGTGTTTATATTTCGTGCACATATTAGATTTGATACCCCCCGTCTTTGATGTATATATTAGTGAGTGGATTGTATAAGCATATTTATGACTT
Source organism: Protopterus annectens (assembly GCF_019279795.1). Lineage (NCBI taxonomy): Eukaryota > Metazoa > Chordata > Ceratodontiformes > Protopteridae > Protopterus > Protopterus annectens. The sequence goes on from NC_056734.1 coordinate 540,234,057, forward strand.
GTATTCACGTACGCTATTGATGCGTGATTCTAGGTTTATATATTGTTTATATATATTGTTTTTAGTAGTGATTTTAGATGAAGCGCTATAAAACGCGCTGTTTAATTAATTAATTAATTATGCATGTAAATTAGGTGAAGTTGTGTTGACCAATTGTATGCTTTTATTGTTTTATTTAAACATGAAATGAACAACGGTTGCTGTAATAGTTTGAAAAAGCCTTCGGGTGAAAGCGCTCACTGTGCACAAATAAATTTTTTGCTAAATTACTTCAGTTGCCTTTAGCTTTGAGAACTGCAAGTCGTATATCTGTTTAACTTGGACTGTTTAAGGATATATTACAACGAACCTCTTGCCATTTCGCACCTGCATGAAAATTATTATTGTGATTTTACACCTTCTTAGTAGCCAATGACCATTTCACTGACTTACAACTCTGAGAACAGAAGGATTATTTTCTTACTTCCAATCATGGTGGTCTACAAAAGACACTCCTACTTTTCAGCCAATAATTGGTAGGTAGATTTTGTTCTAATCACAGTAATCTAGAAACAGACACTCCTTCTTTTCAGCCAATAGTTGGCCTTCTAGCTTTCAATATTGGTCTGAATGGAATTACCGCATTTAGACCGGGGAATTGATCCACTCTTAGATTAATTATCCATTTAATCTCACTTTTTTCTGTTTGATTATTAATATCACCTTGTTTAATTCCCATGTAAATCCATTCTATAACTTTGAACAGAAAAGAATGTGTAGGGAAATCATTGACATGCATAGCAAGGGAATTAAGCAAATCTTTTCCATGGATATCTCTCAAATGTCTCAAAATCCTATTTTTAAAGACTTGATTAGTTTCTAGAATATTGTTCTCATTGAAAGGTGCTAGTGTTTCCAAAACTGTTTCGTATCACGTAATATAGATTTAGTAGATTCCACGACTGGTCTCAAATTTTTCTAGAAAAATAGATATTGTCTCAGTTAACCAGCCTCTGCCAGATACTATTGGTCTAAGTGGAGGATTATGTGTAGTCTTATGTACCTTAGGTAAACCTCTAATTACTGGTATCACAGGTTTCTCTATCAAAAAATATTTGTACAGTTCTTCATCAATAATCCCACACATCAACATGTCATATAAATCTGCATGTACTGTTTTTATTAATTTATCTAAATCTGACATGCTCAATCTCTTATAAGTAGTAGTATCTGAAAGCATTTCTAACATAGTATCATGGTAGTAGCCGGTATCTAGAAGTACTGTAGCTCCCCCTTTATCAGCTTGCCGAATGACTATACTAGTATTGTTCTTTAAATCATGAAGGGCTAACTTCTCTTCCTTGGTAATATTGTAAAAATCAAGTTTTGTATTGTCAGATTCAAAAAACGTCAACAAATCATCACTGCAAGCTCTTTCAAAACTTTCCAATAAAGGATGTATAGCAGGCATATATGTAAAAGGTTTTTTAAAAGACAAAACATCAGTATTAGAAGCATTGTTGCCAAACTGTAAACCAAGTGCAATATTTCTAACAAAACATTTTATGTCAACAATTAAATCACTTACATCAGTCCCCTGAGAGGGAATGAAGGACAAACCTTTGTTCAAAATCTTTCTTTCATTGCCCATAAGCATGTGACTGGAAAGATTAATAATCAAGTCCTGGTTACAGTTTTGAAAGTTTTTTTCTGAAATTCTAACTGGCCTCCTGATATCTTCCTTTTCCTGGTGGTTTGTGGACTCCAATTGCGCCTCATCTCCTGTCGAAAAGGGAGTGGAAAACGGAGAGAAGTGTCATTAGATTCAGCTGAAACAGTTCCACTTGTTGATATAGGTGTTTTTCTTCTCACTACAGGTGCTGACATGGTCGTTGTATTTAAAACATCAGAGTGTACTGTATTCACACTGGGGCATTGTTCACTGACTGCTGCTTCTACCTGAGAAGAGGAAGCAGGCATGGAAGGAGTAGGAGCAGATAAAGTGTTACGCTCAGAGAAAGGCATTTCAATGTTAGTGCGGCGTCAGCATATGTTGTCCTGGTGGACTCTCTCGCCAGGAGAAGACATTCCCCTCGAGAAATCCATACAGTCTCTTTCTAATTTCTTCTTTTTGCCAATAATAACTTGTTATCTAACGCTTGCATTGTAGTTGCTATATCAGAAAGAAAATCTTCTTTCTGTGTGTTAGTGAGAGCTGCAGTCAATTTTTCTTCTAAAGCTATAGCTTCTTGCTGAAGTTCCAACTCTATCAAAGTATATTGCTCAATAAGTAGTCTCATGTAGGCATAGCTCGTATCTAAATTAAGTTGCTGCCACTTAGACAAAAGTTCAGGATAGGCAGAGCCAAAAGTAGGCATTTTTAACAAACGAAGACCTCTAGGAACAACTTTAAAATTAATGCATGCCTCCATATGTCTTTTTTGCCACTGGGCATTCTTAATTTTACTAAGGTTGTCCTCGAGCTTTCTCATTGTTTGTAAAACATCTACATGCCAATCAGTATCTCTGTGTGTAGAGGCTGCTTTTGCTAATTCAGCATAAGACAGTTTTAAAAGTGGATTAATACCTTCTGTTAAGATTTCTGTAAGACCCAAAGATCTGGATTCAAGTAACACATTGCTGGTTTCTTCTGTCATGTCCCTTCAGTGAACAAAATAGCAGAGTTCAGCAAAAAGAACACTGTCAGGATAAGGTAACACCACACAAAAAGCACAAATCCAAAATCAGAAGAGGTTGATACTCCACAACAAACGAAGCAAACCAGATGAATGAAAAGACAAGTCCTTTATTCGAATAAGTAAGCGCTTTCACGTTGCTCAGAACGCTTCATCAGACTTCAACAAATCATAAAATTTTTTTGAATCAACTTATATATAAGTAAAACACCAATGAAAATCACATTAGCAAGTCACATGCAAGTTACAAAAATACATAATTTCCTTTCCATAAAAATTACATAAAATAAAATATAAAAATATATATATCCTAAAAATCTCATGCTAATAAATGAATAGTAGAAGTAAAATGTTAAAACATACTAAAACATATATTAGATAATGAAACATATTACTACTGTTTAATGTTTCAAAGGTCTCAATGAAAATTTATCATTGAGAACATGACCTTTATTCTTAGATAGCTTAATTATCCACTTTGCCTCAGCTTTTTCTGTCTTATTGCCAATATTACCAAGTCTTTCAGTCTCTGTTAACTGTCCTATTACTAAAAATCTAAAGGCATGTGTGGTGTCATTTTGTAGTACATGCTTGGCTAGGGCATTCCCTTCATTCTCTCTATGTATAGCATACAAATGCTCTCGTATCCTTTCTCTTAAGGTTCTATTAGTCTTTCCTATATAGAAACAGTAACATTTTATGCAGGATGCTAAATAAATCACATTTCTTGACTTGCAATCAGCGTATTCATTGAACTCATATTTAACACCAGTGTCTGGATGTATAAAAACATTAGATTTCATTATATATATACACTGGTTGCAAGAGCGACATGCAAATGTACCCTTTCTCTCAGAGGAGATCTTATTTTTAGGCACTCTCTCATAACAAAGCATACGTTTCAAGGCAGTATAGATGAGAGACCTATAGTGAGGAATAATGATAAGAGAAGACTAGTGATACCCTTTACTAATAATAATACTTCTATTGTCAACATTATTAAGAGACATTGGAATATTCTACAGTTAGATGATGGTATAAAAGACTTAGTGGGTGAGAAACCATTTTTTAGCTATAAGAATACTAAATCTTTGAAACGTATGCTTATTATATTATAGCGTATGCTATATGAAAACAATAATTAAATCCTTCTTCCTATTATATCATGTCCCTTTTTTTCTCCTGGCTTAAATGATCAATTATAATTAAGTGGGTGTATTTTTTTCTTAAGGGACATGATATAATAGGAAGAAGGATTTAATTAATTATTTTTTTCATATAAATGTTTGTTGCATCTGTCAATATGGTTTCTTCACTGACGAAGGCATGAATGCCGAAACCGGTATGATGGTGGAACCACTTTGGTGCTGGCTGTTTTGTTAGAGACTGGACGACCCTGTTTTTTTTCCTTCAAAGGAAGAAATAATTGATCAGACCTTCTAATGTTTTTAGTCTTGTCCAAACAGAATCTTAGTTGTCTGTATATATCTATTAGACAAAGAATCCTTTTTAACTTGTTTGGAGGGTAGGGAAAATGTAGGGAGGTGGAGAGATTGAGTCATAAACATTTCAGTCCTGAGAGTCACCCTGTCTCTGAGAAAGACAATAAATGGGGAAGTAGCCATAAAGGCTTATAATTCAGAAAACTTTTTTGCAGAAGTTAAGGCTACTAGGGTCTATTGTTTTCCAAGTAGAGAGTTTTAGTGATGCAAAAGAAGGTTCAAAGGGTGGCAAAGTTAATTTTTCAAGGACATAATTGAGGCTCCAAGGATGTGGAGGAAAAAACATTCTAACACCTTTTAGGAACTGTTAGACCTCATAACATGAAGAAAGAGGTGGCTCAATTGGAATATCTGACAAGTACACCTGAACACAGGTATATACCAAACCTAAGTTGAACAGCTCACATAAATATGAAAGATATCCCTGCTCAGTAAGGATCCCATCCTCTACAGCGTCACCACACAGAAAATATATTCCACTTAGAAAAACAAGATTTTCTTTTTGCAAAATTTCTAGCCTCCTTTATTACCTGTAACACATCCTCAGAGTAGCGGTGCCTAAAAGGAATTAGAAACTTATTATACAGACTGTGAGGTTCAGTGTTCTTAGGTCTGAATGAATTAGAAAGCCCATTGGTTATGTGAGCAAGTCCATCCTGTGGATAACATGAGGGGAAATACCTTGGCTAGATGTAAAAGAAGGGGGAACCAGTATTGTTGTGGCCAAAAAGGGGTCACAAAAAGCATTTTCAGATTCTTTCTAAATCTTCAGAAGTATCTTTGGATTGAGAAGAAAGGGAGGGAAAGCACCAAGTAATTTCCCTTTGCATGGATAGAAAAGGGCATCTGTTCTCCAGTTTTCCTTGTAAGGGGCTCTGGAGCAAAATAGGCTGAATTGATACTATCTGGGGAGTTTCCCATGGTTATGCAATTTGCTGGAAGACCTCCCAGTTCAGCATTCATTCATGAGGATCTGCCTAGGATCTGCTTAGGTAGTCTACCCTTGAACTCAGTTTTAAAGAGATATAAATGACCTGAAGGGAAACAATATGATGAATAATAAAGTCCCAGGCTACCACTACCAGCCTGCAAAGGTGGTAAGACCTTGCCACACCCCATTTGATGTACCATATGACAGTGGTATTGTCTATTAAAACTTGCAGAATTCCAGAGGCTTAAGTTGACAAACAGGCAGAAGGGCAAAAAATCAATTGTTTTATTTCTTTCATGTTTATATGCATTCTTCTGTCATGTTTGGCCAAACTCACTGCACTTTAAAACCTTTTGAACAGACCCCCCCCCCCCGGTAAGGTCTGAGGCATCTGCTGAGACCTTCTGAAGGGGAGGGGAATTTAACAGGGGATCACCTGGACTGGCTTTTATCTGGTTGATCCACCTAAACAGTTGTGTCTTCACAAAAGGTAAGGGAGGGACTAGGAAGGAAAGAGGATGACAGGGTTGTGCCTAAACTTTAACTTTAACCTTAAATTTCAGGTACAACTGAATTTTTCTCATGTGGAGTCTGGCAAAAGGAATTACTTGGATTATGGATGCCACATATGGGAGGGCTCTCAGAATCTCTCTTGGTGAGGTCAGGAATAGATTTGCCAGAGGCAGAAAAACTTGTCAAGAATTGGATATTTTCAAGACAAAGAAAAGCCATTATGTTAGATGCATTTTAGTATTTATTTATTTTATTTTACATTTGGTTACCAGGAGAGTCTGACTGGACACAAGTCTTTTTTCAGTAGAGGCCTGGGGAGAAAAGCTCCACATATAACACAGATTAATAATGCACAATATCACAGGTATAGAGAAGCATAACACTATACATTTTACATCAAATCAAATTAGGATAATAATACTTTAAAATGTACAACTATAATTAGCACGAAATATGGAACACTATACAGGTACAAAGAAGAAACACTTTAAGCTGTACAATCAAATAACATCCGGTATGATATAGTATTATAATCATATACAGTATACACCAAGTGTCTATACTTAGAAGAAGGAGTAACTGTTGCGAGGAAAACAGAGGTATGAGGAATGAGACTTGGAAGATAAAGAGAGGTCTATTGCCTGAAAATGAGGGAGGAGTAATTACCCTGGGTGAGCAAGAGGAATATGCAGTTAGACTAGCCTGGGGAGTCACAGTTACAAATCCAATTGGCTTGTGTGTGCTTTTAGAGATTTTTTTTAAACTGAAATAAGGATGTAGTGGCTAATATATTAGTGGGCAGAGTGTTCCATTTCTTAGCTATACAATGTGAATAGAGGGAGACTCCTGCAGAGTTGTTGGGTTTAGTGACTTGAAGGAGAGGTTTGTTGTTGGAGCGTAGGACCCTGGTACTGGAGTAAGAATGTATTAGGTTTTGTAATGCAGGGGTTTTATCGGGGTAGTAAAGAATCTTATGGGTTAGTATAAACTGGTTGTAAACGAGAAGATGGGGAAGTTCAAGCCAGTTGAGTTGTTAAGGACTGAGCAGTGGTGTGTGAGATGTCAGCTATTGGTGGCGAACTTTTGCAATTTTGTTATAGCAGGCATCAAGTTTAGTTATATCTGATTTTCTAAGATTGGTGAGGATAGGGGAGGTATATAGAAGTATAGAGATAAGATGTGTTTTTCTATTTGTAGCCTGGTGCTGCTTGTGAGGAATTGTTTATTTTTCTATAGTCCCCTTAGTCTTTTATGTACTTTCTTTATGGTGAGTAAATGTGAGTGTCAAATTTCATGTTGCAGTCTATCTCAGCTCCTAGAAGTTTGGTGTGAGTGACAGGAAAGATAGTTGTTTTATTGTCAGAAATGTAGAAATAGTAAATGTGGATATGGGAGTGGCGTGCTTAGTTGCCTGGAATATGAGAAGTTTTGGGTTTAGTATTAGTTGAGAGCTGGTAAGCCATTCTTCTACAGAAAGGAAAGAAGCCTGTGTTTTTAATTGCATTTCTTGGAGGGAGGAGAGAAACAGATTAGATTTGAGTTATCAGCATATTGGATGACTGAGGCATGTAGACAGGATATATGAAGGTTGTTAGTGAAGATAGAGAAAAGTAAAGGACCAAGGATGGAGCCTTGGGAAACACCCAGGGTGACTGGTAATAAGGGAGAGAGTTCTTATCTACACTGTACTGCTTACTATCTATTTGTTAAATAACATTGAAACCAGGTAATGGTGGGTTTGCTAAGATTCAGTTCTGAGACGGATTTAATGAATTTGTTGTGGTTAACCATATCAAATGCCTTAGAGAGGTCAAGAAAGATAGCAGAGACATAGTTGCCATTATTTCTATGTTTTTTTTTCTGTATGGGTGAATGACATAAGGGCTGTTGTGATGCTGTGTTAGGGCCTGAAGCAATGTTGGGTGTTTGTGAGAAGGTAGTGGGTGTTGAAGTAATCCATAATTTGTGTGTATACACCTCTCCAGAATTTTGGACAGAGGTGAGAGTATTGCTATATGCCTGAGTTACCCCCTTTGTGGAGTGGAATAATGTCAGAAATTTTCCAAATATCTCGATTTCAGCAGAGACCTAGTGTCTTTGCTCATCCAAGGAGCATAGCTGGATTTGATTCTGATAGTTATAGGAGGGGCCTGGGAGTTTAAGATATCTAAGAAGGCAGAGTTGAAATATTGAAGAGCTTCATAGAGACTGAGGTTCTTGAGAGGAGTCCAGTTGCAGGCTTTGAGAATATTAGTAAAGCTAGATGGATTGAAGTGATTTTTTTTTTCTGGTTATCTGGTAATTGATGGGCTTCCCTGATATATACAATGTCTTATTACAAATGTAGGTATATTGACACTCTGGCTGTCAGGGATGTATCCTGATTGACAGATAAGAGTTGGTCTGTTTGTCAGAATCCAGTCAAGTATTGACAGTCTTTTGGTCGATTTGTTAAATCTAGTGGGAGACTGGACGAGCTGAGAAAATCCATGAAGACTGGTGAAGATGGTGGGAGAACTGGAGTTACAGGTTAACCAGTCAATGCTGAAGTCCCCCAAGATGATGGTTTCATGTTGGAGGAACTCAGAGGCCCATTCAAGTAGGGTCTCCAGTGTGTGTGTGTGTTGTTGCCGGCTGGTATGTAGCAACCAATTTTACTGACACTTTTTCTGGGGTTAGTTTTCAATTTAGCAAGTAGAATTTCTGCATTCCCAAGATGATGGTTTCATGTTGGAGGAACTCAGAGGCCCATTCAAGTAGGGTCTCCAGTGTGTGTATGTTATTGCCGGCTGGTATGTAGCAACCAATTATACTGACACTTTTTCTGGGGTTAGTTTTCAATTTAGCAAGTAGAATTTCTGCATTCCCTAAGATAGGTGTGTGTGTATATACATACAAGTTTTCTACATGTAGTTGATTTTTAAATAGTAGAACCACACCACTTCCTTTTTTAGATGTACAATCATTGAGTAGGATGTTATAGCCTGGTGCTAGAATTTAATTGTTGGAAATGTCAGGTTTAAGCCAGGTTTCAGTTAATAATACTAAGTCAGGAGAATATAGGGAAAAATTAGCGTGAAGGTCATGGACTTTTTTGCTAATGCTTCTGACACTCATATATAGTATGAGCAGGTCAGTAACTTTTCTTGGAAGATGGGGTTTGTTAAGAGATGGATTACTGTTATTTAAGTGGATATTGTTATCAGATAGGCCAGGACTAGGGTGTATGTCTCCAATGAGTGATAGTTTGGCTGCAATGTTTTCTCTGTTTTTTAAGAGGTTAGTTACGTACTTGTCATATTTAGTGGATAGTTTATTGGTATGGTGGGAGGGTAAGATAAGTTTAAGGGTATGAGGAATGATGTTTATATGTAGGATAATTGGGGTGATGGTGGGGGTGAGAGGTGTTGATATTGTAGAGGAAGTGGTAGAGGTGGCATTGTGAGGTAGCGCATTGGGTAGAATGTTATGATATGAAGTAATATGTGCAAGTAATATGAGGATTGTTAGAAGTAATGACTGTGTAGAAACATTTAGGTGGAGCATATAAAGTAATGAAGTAGATATAGTTGTTATTTGAGCTATGTGTAATCTTATATAGGCCTTGGTATGGGTGTAGTATTAACTAATAATGGTTGTAATGGCAAATGTTTATAGTATGGCTACAGGTTTTATTAGTGTGGTTTAGTTTTGTAGGAGTGAGGATTGGAGTGATTGCAAGAAGGGTTAGTATGGGAGTGGTGTAGTGATGTAGTCACTCTGGTGTAATGTGTTTAGTTGAAGTTGTGGCAGGGGACTGGTTTATAGAGTATAAATTTGAGGAAAGAGAGGGTGGGTGGGAAGGAATAGGGGTAAGGTAGGGGAGCAGAATGAGCCCAAGCTTGTGAAGGCGAATGGAGCGGGGCTACCATGAGCAGGGAAAACCCCAAGCAGGGGAAAACAAACCATTCCCAGAAAGAAACAATCAGTAATGTCCCAAAGGTAAGGAAAATAGTATATATTTCTATTTAATTTGGTGTATAAGTCATTACAGAGAAAGGGTTGGCAATGTAGGTCAGGCAGAAGTTAAAGAGTAGAGATTCTGTATATGGAAATGTGAAGCAAGCGAAGTCTAGAGGGTTGAAGTGTACAGAGAAAGATGTTAGAGCAAGACAGAAATAAATTTGTTATAGGTAGTTTCAGGACAAGACGTAAGAGGGAAAGGTGAGGGTTCCAGGGAGAAAAAAGGATAACAAGAAGATATGAGTAGAAAGAGAGGGTGAGGATGGGTGAGGGGACAGTGAGAGCTGGTGGTAAGCGGAGGCCAAAACAAACAAACAAAGCTACACAATTTACTTTTAAAACATACTTTTAAAAGTAAATTGTGTAGCTTTGTTTGCATTGAGAAGACATCCCAGCAACTCCAATGAATAACTGGGATGCAGATTTGGATTTACTAAAGTTCAGAGCAAACCCCATGTTGAGAAAGAGATTGATATTTAATTGCAAATCCTGAAGAACCATTTGAACTGAATTGGCTTGAATGCGGAAGTCATCCATACACCCTGGAGTATGTAGAATGCTATGACAGGGGGTTGACACTTTGTGAATGCTCTTAGTGCAATGCAAAGTTCAAAAAGCAAAGCAGTAAATCAGTAGTGATATCCCAAAACATAGAATCTCAAATACTTTCTGCAGTCAGGATGAATAGGGATATGAAGGTAAGTATCTTTCAGGACCAAGGTAACCATCATAGCTCTAGGTAAGATCAGAGGGAAAAGAAGTTTGGAGCATTAACATCTTAAATGTTGGAACTTTTAAAATGTGTCAGAATTGATGAGTCCAGAATTGGTCAGCAAGTTCCTTTTTTCTTGGAGCAAGATAAAGCCTAGAACAGAATCTTTTCCTCTGAGATGGTGAGGGACAGATTATATTCGTCTCTGATGGAACAAGTCATAAATGTTTGGGAAGCCCAGATGCTGTTTGTTTGAATGGACCTGAGGAACTCCTGAAGGAACTGGGAAGGATTCCAGTGACTTCTGTACCCATTTTTGATGATGTCCAAAAGCCAAGAGTAATTTTTATTGTTCTTCAAAGGGGAAGGCAAACAGAAAGCTTACTCGAGAGGTTGAAAGAGGGGAGGCCAAGGTGGGGAAAGGGGGAAGAAGATAATCAGAAATTAGGACCTTTGTACCCTTTGAAATTGGACTTAAGCTCATCCTGCCATTTATTCTTGAAAAAATGTATACTGCTGCTAAGAAGGCTTTTGAATTTTGTGGAAAAAAAGAGGCCAGTTTTAGAAGGGTATATTATTTGAAACTTTGGAATAGGATATAGAAAAAGCTGCTTGAACCCTTCCATTATTTTACTTTACTCCAATTTCTTAAAAAATTCATCAGAAGGAGATCTAAACACATTTTATCAAAAACAGCATCCACGATTTTAACCTTAACATCTTCATTTAACATTTGAAGGAAAACCAGGAAAAACTTCTCAATACTCATTCTGTAGCAGATGATCTGGAAGAGGCATCAGCAAAGTCATATTCACACTTGATGGAATGACGTACCACCTGTGTGGCAGAAGTAAGTATGTTTTGCAAAGAACATCTAGTGTCAGAGTTATGCCGAATAGGCACTAATTTAAACATATTATCAAAAATAGATGACATATACTTAATCATGTGGGCCTGGTAATTAATGGCATGGAAAGTCAAGGTGACAGAAGTATATACTTTCTTTCTGTATCTGCCCATGGCCCTGCTGTCCTTATCATTTGGTAAGACATTACAAAAAACCTAAAAGTTTAAAAGATTTACCTGACTCCACAGAAATAACTGCCAGGTTAGAATGATTCTTATGCAAATATGTGCGGCCTTCAGGAACTTTATAATACCCATCTGATTTCTAAAGTGCAGAAGGTTGATATTCTGAGGCCAAAGAAATGAATAAAAAGGTATCTTCCAAAGACTCCAAGACAAGGGGTACAGCAGAGGGTTTTGGAATTTCTATGTATAGTAAATTGTAGTTTCCCTTTGGAGATTTCTAAACTTGTTTGCGCTGCAAGGTACAGTGTTGCATCATATTATTGATCGTATCACCAAAAGAGAGTTCTTGTGCTGAGTCAAAAGACATAGTATCCTCAGCTTCAGAGTCAAAACCTGAGGTAGAAAGCATTTGGGAAAAATAATCAAGGAGCTCAGAATCAGGTTCTGAAGAACAAGCTTCCTCAGAAGATTTATCCCTCTTCATTTTATGGTGAGTAAAAGACTGAACTGGGGTGGTTTCAAAGACACAAGTCCCTGTGAAAAGTTAAGCCAGTCCTGTTGGTGGACCCTAAAAGGAGAGCTAACAAGAAGGAAGACATCATTTTTTTCTTTCTAGGGTGCATCCAAAGAAATATGTGGGTGTGGCAGGCCCACATCATGGGTGTCCCTGGAACATCTTCATTGACTAAAATCTACGGAATGCCACCTGGATTCTCTGAAAAAGTCTCTCTGGACTCTCTGAAAAAGGACTCTCTGGGCTCTCTGAAAAAGTTACAGAGCTGCATTCCTGGATAATCGACTACTCTCCTCAAATCTTAGCCCTATCAGAAACATGGTTAAAACCACAAACCTCCGATATAGAAATACTACCTAACCACAGGGACGTGACTAAAAATGAGAAGTGGAGACCAGCACTGCACAGGAAAATCCAAAGCTTTAATTGACAAACAGGTTAAGCGCTTTGTTCCCTCTAAGTAGGGACTTCCTCAGAACAATACTTTACATTAAACCCAGCCCTTTTATATCCACACCAATTTAATTAATTAAAATTAACCCTTTCTAAACCAAGAAAAATTGAAGTATTGTATTGGTTTAGAAAGGGTTCATTTTAATTAATTAATTAATTAATTAATTAATTAATTAATTAATTAAATTGGTGTGGATTTACTTAAAGGGAAGAAAGCGCTTAACCTGTTTGCCAATTAAAGCTTTGGATTTTTCTGTGCAGTGCTGGTCTTCACTTTTCATAGAAATACTACCTTCCCACTACAATATATACCGTCTTGATAGAGGTGCCAAAAAAGGTGGAGGTGTAGCAATTATGTACTCCAAGTACCTCAACCTATCCCCCCTAATTATAACTCTGCCTACTTTCCACCCAGCTGAGCTACTTCTTCTTAACTGTCACCTCAATCCCCCCAAAACTTTGCCATCACAGCTCTCTCTCTCTCTCTCTCTCTATATATATATATATATATATATATATATATATATACCACCTGGAAACAACATTCCTATCCATGAATCTATCCTATCCCGGATCTCACTGCATATCCATTAACAGACCATACTACACAGAGACATTAGTATTGACTGGCACAAACTATCTTCTTCCTCCTCTTCCCTTCATGTTAACCTCCATGGCTTCCACCAACGTATCACAACTCCTACTCACTTAGTCTGGATTCTCACCTCTGAACCTACCCTATATCACAACCCCAGTACTCTATCTGACTTCTTAAGTGACCATCTCCCTATATGAATCCAAAGACATTCCTTTCAAAGGCCTAAGTACCACCAATGTAGAGACTGTCGCAATTATTCTTCCTTTAATACTGAAACATTTAATAACATGCTCACTTCTATTAATTGGAACTACTTGAAAAACGTTCCCCTTAACAATGCTGTTTTAACATTTAATTGCACTTTCCTTGATAACCTTGACTCTATAGCTCCTTTAAGAAAAGTCAGAATCAAAACAACGCACTCTCCTTGGCTCTCCAAAGACTCCCTCACTCTCATGAAACAAAGGGACATGTATTGGAAACAATGGCTGAAAACTAAATCTGCAACACTGTTACAAATATATAAAGAACTCTTTAACCTATATAAAAAAAAACAAATCAATAGAGATAAGAGAAACTTCTATTATAATGCCCAGCTCACCCATAATTCTAACCCAAAAAATTCTGGTACTCCATCAATAAAATTGTACATCCTTGTCAACCTACCATCCCCAGCACCTATCCCAACTATACTCCCCAAGAAACTGCCACCTTACTAAATTTATATTTCATTGAATAAATTCAAAAACTAACCAAAACTTGCCAAAGTCAAATCCTCCCTCATACTACATATACTGCAAGCAAAACCACCTCTTTCTGTCTAAAGCCTGTCTCCACCAGTTACCTAAAGTCCCTTCTACTAAAACTAAAACCTTCCTCTCCCTCAACTGACAACCTCCCTACACTTTTTCTTAAACTTGCAGCCCACTCTATAGCCTACCCTGTCTCAATCCTAGAAAATAGACCTACCCAAGAATCCACTGTCCCAGACATTTGAAAATCTTTCTATACCATACCACTACACAAAGGAGGTAACTCCACAGACCCATCAAACTACAGACCCATTGCCATTATCTGCCCTCTCTCCAAAATCCTCAGAAAATGTATTTATAACCAGCTTCTTAAGTACTTAATTGATGAAAACTTACAGACTCCTTCTCAACATGGCTTCAGACTTAATCATAGCACTTCCACTGCCCTCCAATCCTTCACTCACACTGTTGCTGAAGCCAGGGACAAAAAAATCATCTTGTATCTTGCCTTATTCTTGACCTCTCTAAAGCTTTTCATACTATCTCCCATTCCAAACTACTTGCTAAGCTAACTGAACTTAACCTCTCCCCCACTACTATTCAGTAGTTCTTGAGCTATCTCTCAAACAGGCTTCAGTCTGTCAGATAGCAATCCACCTGTTCCACTTTCCTACCTGTCCAGATTGGCATCCCTCAAGGCTCAGTCCTTGGCCTTCTCCTGTTCACCATCTTCACTAATAATCTACACTCCTCCTGCACCACTTCTACCCTCATACAATATGCCAATGACTCATCTTTCATCGCTTCCTTAGACAATATCTTTAACCTCCTGTCCATCACTCAAAATACCTTCACATCTGTAGAAAAGTGGCTAACTGACCACCAACTTATATTTAACCCCAAAATGGCAAAGCTCCTGCTATCTCTTCCCAAATCTCTCTCCCATCACAAATCCAACTTCACTATTTCTTCTTTCAGTAACACACATATCAAAACTGAACCACACACCAAACTACTAGGTACTATAATCGATGACCAGCTCAAACTAACCAGAAATTGGGCCTTCTCTATAGAAATAAAAAAATTCTTGCTCCCAACTCCAAACCAACCCTAGCACAAGCTTTCCTTCTTCCATGCCTTCTCTATGCCTCACCTATCTTTACCTATCTCCAGTCACGCCTACTAATTAGACTTGAGCAAACCTATAACAATATAGCCAGATTCGCCTCCAGTCAGCCATATAAATCACATCATTACCTTGCCCTAAAACAACTTTAATGCCTTGAATTCCTAGCTATTTATTTTCTCCCAGCTACATTTCACACACTCCCTACTAAATAAACCCTCTGCATGTCCTTCTCTTTCTTCCATATTATCCTTTTACATCCCAACTTTACTTCGTAGCTCTTACCAGAACCTTCTAGACATCTATAAACCAAACAGAAATATTGGCAAACTCCTATACAAAAACTCAGTATCCCTAGCTTGGAATACGCTTCCTCCTAACAGCCATAGCATTAATAGTAGCAGCTCCTTTAATACTGAAGTTAAAAACGACTTCCTGAAATCAAGATCCTGCACCTGTCACAATCCTCCTTAATTTCCATTTCCTCTCCAATTAGGTTTCCACCTCTCTTCTACTTTTCAGAATATGTTGATCATATGCTTTCCAATCTTGCATATGCAAATCTAATTTTCTCTTCCTGTACATCTACCCTCTGGCAAAAAAAAAAAAATCTTACGTTTTCATGTACTTCGTTAGTTGTATATTTTATGTATATTTTTTGTACCCTATTATTTTTTGTTTTTACAATGCATGTATATTTTGTATTCTTTCTTCGTAATTTCATAAATCTGTATGTTGCATGCTGGAGCTTTTCTCCTCGGGTCTCCACTGAAAAAGGGCCACTTGGTTCAGTTGGACTAACAAGGTTAACAAATGTCAAATAATAATAAATAAATAAAGTGACCAGCCTCTCCCTTTGTGGATTTGTCAGCTGCCTGATCAGTCAGAAGAGATGAGCTAGTTGCTTATCAGTTTCCAGAGGAATCTCAGCAGTGGCAACAGGCACAGATGTTGGACGATCTGCAAGCTTATCATTAGCTTCAAGAGAGATGTCTAACACAGATCTGAAAAAAGAAATGTGCACATTAACTGTTCCCTACTGCTTTTTGGATTTTTTCTCAACTCTGGAAGGACACCAGAGGAATTGGATTCAAACTGTACCCTAGGGCTTGTGAGTCTGTAGACATTTGTTTGCTAAATATATTTTAAGTGCCAACAGATGTTTTCTTAGAGTCTTAGGCACAAAGGCTTGACAAATAGTACACTTTTTAATATTATGATCAGGTCCAGGACAAAAAACGCCGTATGCCTAGCATTATAAGTGATTTGTCAACCATAGTTGCTACATTTCTCCTTCTTAGATGACACAAAAGTGTCAATATCAAATAGGAAAAAAGAAAAGAGGAAAGGTCTTCAACAGGGTATTTGGCTGTCCTTAGTGAAAGGAGTTGAAAGAAGTTGTATGGCTGCAGACCATGATTCTGAAAACGTTTTGCTTCACTGGCAGTAAGAAAATTCTGAGGATTTTTTTGTCTACATATCTCTCAAGTACTAGCACATGGTCTCTTGCATAGGTTTTAGGTCAGATGCACAGCATGTGAGGAAAGTGAGCCTAAGCTTTTATAGATTGGTTAGACATACACTATCCTTCCACGAAATCAGTTCAACACCATGGCAAACATAATCCAAGAAAAAGAGGTACTCACAAAACCCCATGTATTTTAATAAAAAAAAACAAGTAAATGATACACAAAGCTTTCTGGTAAAACCCTTCCTCAGTGTGTTGATACAATGTTAAAAACAAAATAATGTCATAAGACACAGCCAGTCACAATAATTGACCAATTAAAACACTCTAAAACATTTCTTTGAGCTGCTAAATTCAAGTATACTGCAAAATTGTAATAAATACATTTGCTAAATTTACAGGCATGATTGGTTATATTTGAGAACTGATTTAACAGTCTCTGGACATTCATGATAGATGCTGTATAAGTCTTCCAGTTGACGGAGGAGTAGTTGAAGTTCCCTAGGAGAATGGGGTTTGGCCTAATGCAAATGAGCTCCATACTAGTCAAGTAGGAGGTATGGGCCGGGGGGGGGGGGGGGCACAGAGGGTTCTTGTAGTTAGCTATAATAAGTGGTTTTGTTAATGGTAAGTTTGATGTTATTTGATTTATTTCCTTATTTTTTTCATTGCTAACTGAGGCCAGTCAATTTGCTGATGAGGAGTTTTAACTACTTATGTGCCAACTAATTCGCTCAATGTTTTCTGGAATTCATAAATTCTAACACCTTGGATCAGCTTCTCCACACCCCCACCAGAGGCAGCAATATCCTGGGCCTGGTCATTACCAATATGGGTAACCAGTGTTCCACACCAGAGGTCAACTCCTTGTTGGTCAGATCCCACCAAAAGCTAATCACTCTAGACATCCATATCTCACCCCCACCCCCCATTAAGAAAACCACAGTCAAAAACTACTCCAAAGCCATCTTCATGCTTCTTAAGACAGAAGTGGCAAACTTCACAACGCCCATGCAGATGGAAAATAGAGGTACGTCTGCTGAATCCTGTACAAATGCACTGTTTAAGCACATACACAAGTGCATGGATCGTGCCATCCCCAACAGAACCAAGATGCTAGCCTCCAAAAAAAGGAAGCCAATGTAGTGGTCCCCTGACATAAACAAACTGTACAACAGAAGGAAGAAGCTGTTGCAAAAAAGAGTAAAATCACAAGACTGGAGGAACTCCCTGGTCAGCCTCAACAAGAAGCTGAGATCCCTCATAAAATCCTCCAAAGCAAGTTATGAAAATAAAATCGCCACTGATTCCAAAGACAACCACAAAGCATTCTACAGCTATGTCAAGAATCTCAATGGCAACACTCAGATCTGCTCTGAGCTTTAGCAGGATGGCACTAAATATACAGAACCAACCGATATTGCCAACATCCTGGCAGATAGGTTCAGTGCTAACTTCACCCCCCTCTCACCCTCCAAAGGGCCCATCTTAATACTGGAAGAATGTAAAGTCCCTGTAATCACAGATGAACAAGTAAAAACCGCATTCTCCAAAGCCAAGAACACAGCATCCATGGGACCAGTCAACATCCCAGGCTGCATACTACATAAACTACAGAACAAACTGGCACCCCACCTAAGTATCATGCTCAATCATAGCTTCACCTCAGGCTATGTGCCTACTGAATGGCGCACAGCGACAGTTATTCCACTCCACAAAGGGAGTGCCAACACAGACCCTGGAAATTACTGCCCCATTAGCCTAACAAGCCTGGTCTGCAAGACCATGTTACGTATCATCTTGTAGCTTATAAACAAAGACATAGGTAACCTCCAAACCCTGGACCCCACTCAGTTTGGGTTTATAAAAGGTAGATCATGTCTATTAAACTTGATTGACTTCTTTGAAGCAGTCACTAGAGCTGTAGACAAGGGCAAGGTAGTGCACACAGCCTATCTTGACCTCACCAAGGCTTTTGATACCATCCCCTACTCTGAAATTATAGATAAACTCACTAAACTGGGCATAAATCCCAATGTCACAAGATGGGTGGCCAACTGGCTCACTGACAGAATCCACACAGTAAAAGTAGCTGACTCCAAGTCCAACTTCAGACCAGTGATGAATGGAGTACCGCAGGGTTCGGTCCTGGGTCCTCTCCTGTTCGGCATCTACTTCTCTGAAGTGCAGACCAACACAGGTCTTTGGCTAACAAAGTTTGCAGATGTCTGCAAACTGGGAGCCATAATAGAATCATCTAATGATGTAGACATTCTACAAAAGGGCCTCACAGAGACAGATGCTTGGTGTCAAAGTCATGGCCTCAAGCTCAATGCCAGGAAGTGCATTGTCATCCCCTGTGGGAAAAACTCAGTACCCATGAACTACCATATAGGTGGTAGCTCACTAAATACTGAAAGTGTGATAAGAGGCCTCGGGACAAAGGTGGACAGTAGACTCTCCTTTGATAACCACATCGCCACAGTAGTCAAGAAATCCTTCTACATGGCACACCTCATCACAAAAGGGTTCTCATCTAGAAAAAAGGAGGTCATTGTTCCTCTCTACTCATCCGTCATCAGACCCATTATAGAGTGCAATGCCCTGTTTGGCATGTATCTCACAAGACACCTACAACAATTGGAAAGGCAACAGAAATATCTCACTAAGAGGATTACTGGCCTCAAAGAGATGCCATACGCAGACCGTGTCAAAAAACTTCAGCTCTACTCCGTCGCATATCGCCTACTCAGAGGCGATCTCTGCCTAACTTACAAAGCTATGTCAAACCCAGAGCTGTTGTACATGCTACACTTAAAGAAATCCCAATCTCACTGAACCACATGCTTCAGGGACCTAAACCTTGTCACCATAATAAACAGAACATGCTAGAGGGATAGATTCCTATCTCAGAGACTTCCCATACTCTGGAACAAACTACCCATTCATGTCAAGCTCCTCATTGGCCCTCTTTTAAGAAAAACCTTGACGACTGGATGGGAAATAGAAAATTCACCCCAGGGATCACTTCTGCAGCACTGCTTGACAGGAACACAGGAAAATAGTTTTCTTGGCTGGTGAAAGCCAGGGAACCTTTTTGGCTAGCCTTATATAGGCCCCATGGCCGATAGCCTAGTACCTATCTATGAACCTATGAAATTTGTTTTGTTTGTTATTGTCAACTAGTAGAGGAGAGGAAATTATAGTTGAAACATTTGGTCAGAAATGTGGAATAACCGCTGAAGACATGGACTCTACTAGTACCCCATTTACTATGTTAAACAATATGGTGGAAAGTGTAACTCAGTAACTTCTCTTTAATTAATGCTCCAACTGTAGTTTGCTGATGAGCCACCTTCCTTCACAACCATTCTGATTTCTTTATTTCTTGTGTTCAGGTTTAGGTAGAAAGAATCCATCTATGTTGCATTTCCTCAACAAGAGTAATCCTTTTGGTGATTGCATTACCAATATTTAGTACAGCTGCTATCAGCATTAGAGTCCCATACTGTTGTAAGTTATAGTAAAATAATAATAAAATAGGTATTTCAGATTTTAATTTTGAAAAATCCCACTCCACATTTACATTGGTGTGCCTAGCGCTGTACCGGACTTGATAGCATAAGTTGTTCATCATCTCCCAAACCTTATATCAGCAGATAGATGATTTTTCTGTCATAGCAGGTAGGTGACACACTAAATACATCTAACAATAGCATTTTTGAAACAAATCAGAAAAAAAAACATCAAAATGAAGACACTATGCTCTAGATGGAATCTGATTAAGATGAAATATTTGGTAAAGGTACTGATAGCCAAGACAGATAGATGATCTGTATAAGGGAACATCTTTACTCTTAACAGAACAAATCATAAATCATGGTAGCTGTTGGGCTGCTTGCAATTGCAAGGAAATATCAAAATTTCAGCAGCGTAAACAAATTGAAAGAC
This sequence comes from Protopterus annectens, assembly GCF_019279795.1. Lineage (NCBI taxonomy): Eukaryota > Metazoa > Chordata > Ceratodontiformes > Protopteridae > Protopterus > Protopterus annectens. The sequence continues at coordinate 540,254,286 of NC_056734.1, forward strand.
TCAAAACAGAATTACTAGGCTCAGCACTGCAAGCCAGCCCCTGAGGGGTATGCCTGTAATAAGTAGGAGTGTCACAGCAGAGGGAGTGGGCCAAAACCCATGTGGAGGAAGAACCCCAACTAAATGTTCTCTAATACAAGTCTATAGCACCACAAGGCAAGTTATACTTAGTTAGAAACCGCTTTCACTTTCTGCATAGTCTAATACATCTCTCTCTCTTTTAAAACAAGAACCATCTTTATTAAATTGTCACTTATGACATTGGCAATCATACACTTATATAAATGAAAACAAATCATATTGACATATTTTCAGTTGCAAACATTATACATCACTTATAATCTATTCAGTAAATGTCAAACATTGCAAAACTCATTCAATTCCTGCCTTATCTTAAACCTCATTCCTCCTCCAAAATATTCTGCATGCACTGTTCCACCAATTCCCATTTCTTCTATGTACTTTGCTCCTACACTTTTCTGTCTCTATACCCCAGGGGTCACATCTGTGTCACTGCTAGACAGGGGCACAGTAAACTAATTCTATTATATAAGGGGACCTTCATTGTGTCACTACTAGACAGAGGCACAGTATTCTAAATTTATTCTGTACATTTTTTGTACCATTTCATGGGGTGGCAAAAGCCACATCACTATGGCTAGGCTTACAAATGCCCCAGGGCAGATAGCCTAGTACTATACTATGAAACTATGAAACTATAAAGATCTCACTTCCAGTTGTTTTATCTCTGTTCCTATATTCACTACTTCTAGTACAGCTGGTTTACACTTTGATTTCCATTTTCTAATTGCTTTTTTGGCAGACACCAGAATTAAACTCAGCAAGGCCGTTCTATGTCCAGCCAATTCTGATTCTGTGTCACAGATAAAAAAATAAAATAATTTCCTTAGTTACATCAATTTGCTCACCCAGTATTTCATACAGAGTCTGTATGGAATTTTGAAAGCCTGCCAACTCATTACACTCCCAGAAACTATGGTCCCGATTACCTCTTTCTTCTGCATGAAACCTCCAACATTTGCAATCTACGTGAGGAAAAATTCTTTGGAGTCTACTTGAGGTGTAAAAATATCTATGCAAACATTTCCAAGCAAAAGACCTAAATCTTCTAGACTTTGTTATATGTTTGGGAGCCATGAATTGCCTCTTCCCCTCCCAGATAAAAATTTTCAACTCTACTAATTGCTATCCACAACTTTTCAGCTGGTTGATAAAGATATGCCTGATCTGTGTATAAAACTAAAAGGGATTGTGGGCCTACCTGGTTACAAATGTACTATTATGCGTGAGCTGATAAGGTATATGGAAGCTAAAGATGGCCCACATCTGATGAAGTGTATCAAATGAAAACGGAGACTTTAAGACATTTATGTGTTTTGTGTTAGTGGTGGTGGTTCTGCAACTGTTGGAATTTGCTAAATAAATGAGTGTTCACTAAAGATTTTATCCGTGGCTTTATTGCTTCGCCTGATAGAGATGCTAGCGTGGATTACTGGTCTTTGTGCTTTGGAACCTGGTTTCTTGCTGTTTTTGGGAATTGCCTGTCCATGATTTCTCATCCAGCTAGTTTATAAATGGTAGTCTAATGCATTACACCACTGGTGGGGTGAAAAGATCATAGGATCATAAGAGGTTACTAGGCTAATAGCCCTAGAACATTTACAAGTCTAGCCAAGTACAACCCCTGTTCCCAAGAATATCAAGGTATTATGCGTAACTAAGTCAAGAACTACTGCCCCTGTCCAAGAGGGACACAGGTGAAACTCCTGGGGTAAATTTGCGGTTTTCTATCCAATCATCCAAATTATGCTTAAATAGGGTTAGCGAGGGGTTCTGCTTCACCTGAATTGGACATCTGTCCCAGAGGAGAGGTAAGCTCTGTGAGACATATCTGTCTCTCCAGAAAGTCCTGTTGATGTCACATACTAGGTTGAGTTCCCTAGAGTGAGTGCATTTTATACCATTTGATTTATGATTGTGCAGCATTTCCATTACAGCAGGATCTGAGATTGCTTTATATGCAAGGCAGAGGTCACCTCTGAGTAATCTGTAAGAAACAGAGTATAGTGACAGTGATTTCAGTCTGTTAACATATGACATATGCTGAAGGCCCTGAATTTTCTTCATAAGAAACAGCTGCAGTCTTTCCAGTTGCAGCAGGTGCCTGGTAAAGTAAGTACTAAAGGTAGCATTGTACTGTATTATTGGCCTGATGAGTGATGAGTATGGGGGGGGGGGGGTCTATAACCGCTTTTGTTCTGGATGCAAAGCCCTTACTTATGAGGTGAGTGATATAAAAAGTCTTTCTTACCACTATGGAGACATGATGGTCAAAGGAAAGGTTGCTGTCAACCTGTGTGTCCAAATCTTTCACCACTGATCGCATGCTTAGGGTGTTGTTATTAATGTGGTAATCCTCTGGAACATCACCCTTGCTGAAGGGGATGATAATGCATTTTTTTGCATTGAGTTTTAGCCTATGACTTTGGCATCAGTCATTTTCTTGTAGGATGTTGACATTGTTTGGGGACTCTGACTGCAGCCAGTTTGCAATCATCAGCAAACTTTGTCAGCTATAGGGCTTTTGTTTAAGCCTATACATCTGAGAAGTAGATTCCAAACAATAGGGGCCCCAGCACAGATCCCTGTGGAACACCATTGGTTACAGGTCAGCTGCTGGAGGTAGAGTCACCTATTTTGACTGTGTGTATTCTATCAGTAAGCCAGTTTGCAACCCACCTGACTATATATGGGCTGATCTCCAGTTTGGTGAGTTTATCAATGATGCCTGAGTGGGTAATAGTGTCAAAAGCCTTGGTCCAGTCCAGGTAGGTCATATGCACAGATTTGCCTTCATCCAGGGCACTGGTGACTGTCTCAAAAAAGTCCACCAAGTTCATGAGGCAGGATCTCCCTTTACCGAAGCCAAACTGGGTCAGGTGGAGCATTTGGAGATCTCCTATATCTTTGTTGATAAGGTCCATGATTATTCTTCACACAGCCTGGCAGATTAGGCTGGTCAGGCTTATGGTCTATAGTTCTCAGGGTCTGTGGACACCTCCTTTATGTAATGGGATGACGGTTCCTGTTTTTCATTCATTTTCATTCAGCAGATACAAAACCAGTGCTTAGACTGTGTTAAAAAGAGTATCCAGTGGTGCAGCTAGTTCCTGTTTTAATACATTTAGAACGCAGCCTGGGATATTATCAGGTCCCATAGAGGCTGTGGTTTTGGCTTTAGAGAGAGCATTTATGACATGCTCCTTGGAGATACTAGGTGAAGGGCAGGTGGTAGGGATGCTTTGGGGGATATGTAGCAAGGACAGGGGGGAGAAGTTTTCACTGAACCTGTCAGTTAGAATTTTGGCTATTTCTGTGGCTTCAGTATATGTGGTGCTATTAACAACCAGTTCTGCACAGATATGGGATTTTCTTTTAAGGTTTCTGATGTAGCTAAAGAAGGCCTTATGGTTATTCTTAGTGAAAGAGGCTAATTTGGATTCACAGTTGCCTTTAGAATGCCTTACAAAGTATCTTATTTGCTTTTTTAAGTCGAGAAAAGAATGCTTCCAATTCAGAGACTGCTCCTTCCTGTTCTTGGAAAGCAACTTCTTTCTCTTATTGTATAACCTGCTAATGGCAGATGTCCACCAGGCAGGCTTGTTCATTCTTGAGGATCTTCTTTTGATCCTATCAGGTACGGCTGAGTCAGTACATTTGTACAGATGCTTATATAAGGCATTGGTGTAAATCCCAGTATAGGTGTCCATGCCATCAGTGAGGGCAGAGGCTATGAAGCTATTAATGCTGTCACATATTAGGTTGTAATTGGCTTTGGAAAAGTTTTTCTAGTTGCTACTAAAGGGGGGGGGGGTCAGATGTTATTGTTACTTCTAAAGGGACTGATTTATGATCAGACCTCACTAGGGAGGGCCACAAACATGGGGTGGTGCAATGATCACCCATGTTACTGAGCACCAGATCCAAAATTTTTAGGCCCATTGTGGGGGTGTCAACCTACTGGTCCAAGGCATTGGAGTTGATGAAGTCCAAGAACCTTTGGGCAAGTGTGTTAGTACACGTATAATTTACCCAATCTATGGATGGGTAGTTAAAGTCACCTAAAACCAGACTGTTTGATCATATCTTGAGCGCTTCAAATAGCTCAAAGTATGCAGTGTGGGTATCCTGGTTCATGCAGGGGGTCCTATGACTGTCAATAACTTTGAGAGAGGTCTTACCTACAGTCTATTGGACCTGGATTAGTTCAAGGGAATCGTTTTCTTTAACCAATCTAGAGGTGTATTTATCTTTGATAAATATTGATACTCATCCTCCTTTACTTCTCACACTTTCAGTTTGTGGTCTAAATCTGTGGAAGGCATTATAACCTGGTATGGCCAGGGTGCTTTCCATGGCCTTAAACCAAGTCTCTGTGACTACACAGATGTCAGCATCTTCTAAGGTAAGGGCTGCTTCCAGTCATTGCAATTTTAGGTTTAGACTCCTAGCATTTGGCAGCATAACCTTGAGGTTGCTTTTTGAAGATATTTTACTTTCTGGAATTTTGTTGTTGTGACATTACCTAAAAAAGGCACTGTGGGAGAGGCAAAAGCCTTATCCAGTAACCGAAATCACACAGGTGACAGATGAAGACCCTCTCTGGCAAAGCAGCGTGATCTATCTACCATGTCATCCCAGGCTAACAGGTACTGGATCCCCTTAGAATGACACCAGAAACTAAGCCAATTGTTGAAGTCAATCATTTTTTGTTTATATTATGGTATCATCTTAGGTGAAGGTAGTATGCTGCTTAAGGCTAGGGATATACCTGCCTGAGACACATATTCAGAGAGCTCAGTCATGTCTGTCTTCATATAGTCCAGTGAAGTATGTCTCAAGTCATTCACACCAACATGAACTATGATGGAGCCATAATGGTACTTGTTGTCCAGAGACCTGAGTGCTTGTGTGATGTGATGGATCTTGGCAGCTGACAGACAGCTGACCATAACCTTCGCCTTGTCCAGCCTGGTGAATGGGACATCTGTGTGCCTCACTATAGAGTCGCCTATGACCAAACAATTTGGTTTAGATGTGCCTTTGCCTTAGGGGCTTGTTTGGTGAGACACTTGTGCTTGTGGTTTTATGTGTGTTGAGAGCTGTAGGTACTGTATTAGGCATAGCATGTTTGTGTTTCAGATGCCTCTGGTCTTTAGATAAATTTATGGTGAGTACCTCCATGTATGATGGTTTATGTGTTGAGAGCATGGTTTGTGCAGGACGTGTAGTATGTGGGCTGACAACCTATTCAGCATCACTTTTCTGTGAATGAGAGAGCAAGGATTCCAAATTCTTAGTATATATGCATCTCTCACAATTTGCTGATGAGGAGTTTTAACTACTTATGTACCAACTCATTCGCTCAATGTTTTCTGGAATTCATAAATTCTAACACCTTGGATCAGCTTCTCCACACCCCCACCAGAGGCAGCAATATCCTGGGCCTGGTCATTACCAATATGGGTAACCGGTGTTCCACACCAGAGGTCAACTCCTTGTTGGTCAGATCCCACCACAAGCTAATCACTCTAGACATCCATATCTCACCCCCACCCCCCATTAAGAAAACCAGAGTCAAAAACTACTCAAAAGACATCTTCATGCTTCTTAAGACAGAAGTGGCAAACTTCACAACACCCATGCAGACGGAAAATAGAGGTACGACTGCTGAATCCTGTACAAATGCACTGTATAAGCACATACACAAGTGCATGGATCGTGCCATCCCCAACAGAATCAAGACACTAGCCTCCAAAAAAAGGAAGCCAATCTAGTGGTCCCCTGCCATAAACAAACTGTACAACAGAAGGAAGAAGCTGTTGCAAAAAAGAGTAAAATCCCAAGACTGGAGGAACTCCCTGGTCAGCCTCAACAAGAAGCTGAGATCCCTCATAAAATCCTCCAAAGCAAGTTATGAAAATAAAATCGCCACTGATTCCAAAGACAACCACAAAGCATTCTACAGCTATGTCAAGAATCTCAATGGCAACACTCAGATCTGCTCTGAGCTTTAGCAGAATGGCACTAAACATACAGAACCAACCGATATTGCCAACATCCTGGCAGATAGGTTCAGTGCTAACTTCACCCCCCTCTCACCCTCCAAAGGGCCCATCTTAATACCGGAAGAATGTAAAGTCCCTGTAATCACAGATGAACAAGTAAAGACCGCATTCTCCAAAGCCAACAACACAGCATCCATGGGACCAGTCAACATCCCAGGCTGCATACTACACAAACTACAGAACAAACTGGCACCCCACCTAAGTATCATGTTCAATCATAGCTTCACCTCAGGCTATGTGCCTACTGAATGGCGCACAGCGACAGTTATTCCACTCCACAAAGGGAGTGCCAACACAGACCCTGGAAATTACTGCCCCATTAGCCTAACGAGCCTGGTCTGCAAGACCATGTTACATATCATCTTGTAGCTTATAAACAAAGACATAGGTAACCACCAAACCCTGGATCCCACTCAGTTTGGGTTTGTAAAAGGTAGATCATGTCTACTAAACTTGATTGACTTCTTTGAAGCAGTCACTAGAGCTGTAGACAAGGGCAAGGTAGTGCACACAGCCTATCTTGACCTCACCAAGGCTTTTGATACCATCCCCTACTCTGAAATTATAGATAAACTCACTAAACTGGGCATAAATCCCAATGTCACAAGATGGGTGGCCAACTGGCTCACTGACAGAACCCACACAGTAAAAGTAGCCGACTCCAAGTCCAACTTCAGACCAGTGATGAGTGGAGTACCGCAGGGTTCGGTCCTGGGTCGTCTCCTGTTCGGCATCTACTTCTCTGAAGTGCAGGCCAACACAGGTCTTTGGCTAACAAAGTTCGCAGGTGACTGCAAACTGGGAGCCATAATAGAATCATCTAATGATGTAGACATTCTACAAAAGGGCCTCACAGAGACAGATGCTTGGTGTCAAAGTCATGGCCTCAAGCTCAATGCCAGGAAGTGCATTGTCATCCCCTGTGGGAAAAACTCAGTACCCATGAACTACCACATAGGTGGTAGCTCACTAAATACTGAAAGTGTGATAAGAGGCCTCGGGACACAGGTGGACAGTAGTCTATCCTTTGATAACCACATCGCCACAGTAGTCAAGAAATCCTTCTACGTGGCACACCTAATCACAAAAGGGTTCTCCTCTAGAAAAAAGGAGGTCATTGTTCCTCTCTACTCATCCGTCATCAGACCCATTATAGAGTGCAATGCCCCGTTTGGCATGTATCTCACAAGACACCTACAACAATTGGAAAGGCAACAGAAATATCTCACTTAGAGGATTATTGGCCTCAAAGAGATGCCATACGCAGACCGTGTCAAAAAACTTCAGCTCTACTCCGTTGCATATCGCCTACTCAGAGGCGATCTCTGCCTAACATACAAAGCTATGTCAAACCCAGAGCTGTTGTACATGCTACACTTAAAGAAATCCCAATCTCACTGAACCACATGCTCCAGGGACCTAAACCTTGTCACCACAATAAACAGAACATGCTAGAGGGATAGATTCCTATCTCAGAGACTTCCCATACTCTGGAACAAACTACCCATTCATGTCAAGCTCCTCATTGGCCCTCTTTTAAGAAAAACCTTGACGACTGGATGGGAAATAGAAAATTCACCCCAGGGATCACTTCTGCGGCACTGCTTGACAGGAACACAGGAAAATAGTTTTCTTGGCTGGTGAAAGCCAGGGAACCTTTTTGGCTAGCCTTATATAGGCCCCAGGGCCGATAGCCTAGTACCTATCTATGAACCTGTGAAATTTGTTTTGTTTGTTATTGTCAACTAGTAGAGGAGAGGAAATTATAGTTGAAACATTTGGTCAGAAATGTGGAATAACCGCTGAAGACATGGACTCTACTAGTACATCATTTACTATGTTAAACAATATGGTGGAAAGTGTAACTCAGTAACTTCTCTTTAATTAATGCTCCAACTGTAGTTTGCTGATGAGCCACCTTCCTTCACAACCATTCTGATTTCTTTATTTCTTGTGCTCAGGTTTAGGTAGAAAGAATCCATCTATGTTGCATTTCCTCAACAAGAGTAATCCTTTTGGTGATTGCATTGCCAATATTTAGTACAGCTGCTATCAGCATTAGAGTCCCATACTGTTGTAAGTTATAGTAAAATAATAATAAAATAGGTATTTCAGATTTTAATTTTGAAAAATCCCACTCCACATTTACATTGGTGTGCCTAGCGCTGTACCGGACTTGATAGCATAAGTTGTTCATCATCTCCCAAACCTTATATCAGCAGATAGATGATTTTTCTGTCATAGCAGGTAGGTGACACACTAAATACATCTAACAATAGCATTTTTGAAACAAATCAGAAAAAAAAAACATCAAAATGAAGACACTATGCTCTAGATGGAATCTGATTAAGATGAAATATTTGGTAAAGGTACTGATAGCCAAGACAGATAGATGATCTGTATAAGGGAACATCTTTACTCTTAACAGAACAAATCATAAATCATGGTAGCTGTTGGGCTGCTTGCAATTGCAAGGAAATATCCAAATTTCAGCAGCGTAAACAAATTGAAAGACTCAAAACAGAATTACTAGGCTCAGCACTGCAAGCCAGCCCCTGAGGGGTATGCCTGTAATAAGTAGGAGTGTCACAGCAGAGGGAGTGGGCCAAAACCCATGTGGAGGAAGACCCCCAACTAAATGTTCTCTAATACAAGTCTATAGCACCACAAGGCAAGTTATACTTAGTTAGAAACCGCTTTCACTTTCTGCATAGTCTAATACATCCCTCTCTCTTTTAAAACAAGAACCATATTTATTAAATTGTCACTTATGACATTGGCAATCATACACTTATATAAATGAAAACAAATCATATTGACATATTTTCAGTTGCAAACATTATACATCACTTATAATCTATCCAGTAAATGTCAAACATTGCAAAACTCATTCAATTCCTGCCTTATCTTAAACCTCATTCCTCCTCCAAAATATTCTGCATGTACTGTTCCACCAATTCCCATTTCTTCTATGTACTTTGCTCCTACACTTTTCTGTCTCTATACCCCAGGGGTCACATCTGTGTCACTGCTAGACAGGGGCACAGTAAACTAATTCTATTATATAAGGGGACCTTCATTGTGTCACTACTAGACAGAGGCACAGTATTCTAAATTTATTCTGTACATTTTTTGTACCATTTCATGGGGTGGCAAAAGCCACATCACTATGGCTAGGCTTACAAATGCCCCAGGGCAGATAGCCTAGTACTATACTATGAAACTATGAAACTATAAAGATCTCACTTCCAGTTGTTTTATCTCTGTTCCTATATTCACTACTTCTAGTTCAGCTGGTTTACACTTTGATTTCCATTTTCTAATTGCTTTTTTGGCAGCCACCAGAATTAAACTCAGCAAGGCCTTTCTATGTCTAGCCAATTCTGATTCTGTGTCACAGATAAAAAAATAAAATAATTTCCTTAGTTACATCAATTTGCTCACCCAGTATTTCATACAGAGTCTGTATGGAATTTTTAAAGCCTGCCAACTCATTACACTCCCAGAAACTATGGTCCTGATTACCTCTTTCTTCTGCATGAAACCTCCAACATTTGCAATCTACGTGAGGAAAAATTCTTTGGAGTCTACTTGAGGTGTAAAAATATCTATGCAAACATTTCCAAGCAAAGGACCTAAATCTTCTAGACTTTGTTATATGTTTGGGAGCCATGAATTGCCTCTTCCCTCCCAGATAAAAATTTTCAACTCTATTAATTGCTATCCACAACTTTTCAGCTGGTTGATAAAGATATGCCTGATCTGTCTATAAAACTAAAAGGGATTGTGGGCCTACCTGGTTACAAATGTACTATTATGCATGAGCTGATAAGGTATATGGAAGCTAAAGATGGCCCACATCTGATGAAGTGTATGAAATGAAAACGGAGACTTTAAGACATGTATGTGTTTTGTGTTAGTGCTGGTGGTTCTGCAACTGTTGGAATCTGCTAAATAAACGAGTGTTCACTAAAGATTTTATCCGTGGCTTTATTGCTTCACCTGACAGAGGTGCTAGCATGGATTACTGGTCTTTGTGCTTTGGAACCTGGTTGCTTGCTATTTTTGGGAATTGCATGTCCATGACTTCTCATCCAGCTAGTTTATAAATGGTAGTCTAATGCATTACACCACTGGTGGGGTGAAAAGACCATAGGATCATAAGAGGTTATTAGGCTAATAGCCCTAGAACACTTACAAGTCTAGCCAAGTACAACCCCTGTTCAAAAGAATATCAAGGTATTATGCGTAACTAAGTGAAGAGCTACTGCCCCTGTCCAAGAGGGACACAGGTGAAACTCCTGAGGTAAATTTGCGGTTTACTATCCAATCATCCAAATTATGCTTAAATAGGGTTAGCGAGGGGCTCTGCTTCACCTGAATTGGACATCTGTCCCAGAGGAGAGGTAAGCTCTGTGAGACATATCTGTCTCTCCAGAAAGTCCTGTTGATGTCACATACTAGGTTGAGTTCCCTAGAGTGAGTGCATTTTATACCATTTGATTTATGATTGTGCAGCATTTCCATTACAGCAGGATCTGAGATTGCTTTATATGCAAGGCAGAGGTCACCTCTGAGTAATCTGTAAGAAACAGAGTATAGTGACAGTGATTTCAGTCTGTTAACATATGACATATGCTGAAGGCCCTAAATTTTCTTCATAAGAAACTGTTGCAGTCTTTCCAGTTGCTGCAGGTGCCTGGTAAGGTAAGTACCAAAGGTAGCATTGTACTGTATTATTGGCCTGATGAGTGATGAGTATGGGGGGGGAGGGGGGGGTTATAACCGCTTTTGTTCTGGATTCAATGCCCTTACTTATGAGGTGAGTGATATAAAAAGCCTTTCTTACCACTGTGGAGACATGATGGTCAAAGGAAAGGTTGCTGTCAACCTGTGTGTCCACATCTTTCACCACTGATTGCGTGCTTAGGGTGTTGTTATTAATGTGGTAATCTGCAGGAACATCACCCTTGCTGAAGGGGATGATAATGCATTTTTTTGCATTGAGTTTTAGCCTATGACTTTGGCATCAGTCATTTTCTTCTAGGATGTTGACATTGTTTGGAGACTCTGACTGCAGCCAGTTTGCAATCATCAGCAAACTTTGTCAGCTATAGGGCTTTTGTTTAAGCCTATACATCTGAGAAGTAGATTCCAAACAATAGGGGCCCCAGCACAGATCCCTGTGGAACACCATTGGTTACAGGTCAGCTGCTGGAGGTAGAGTCACCTATTTTGACTGTGTGTATTCTATCAGTAAGCCAGTTTGCAACCCACCTGACTAAATATAGGCTGATCTCCAGTTTGGTGAGTTTATCAATGATGCCTGAGTGGGTAATAGTGTCAAAAGGCTTGGTCCAGTCCAGGTAGGTCATATGCACAGATTTGCCTTCATCCAGGGCACTGGTGACTGTCTCAAAAAAGTCCACCAAGTTCATGAGGCAGGATCTCCCTTTACCGAAGCCAAACTGGGTCAGGTGGAGCATTTGGAGATCTCCTATATCTGTGTTGATAAGGCCCATGATTATTCTTCACACAGCCTGGCAGATTAGGCTGGTCAGGCTTATGGTCTATAGTTCTCAGGGTCGGTGGACACCTCCTTTATGTAATGGGATGACAATTCCTGTTTTTCATTCATTTTCATTCAGCAGATACAAAACCATTGCTTAGACTGTGTTAAAAAGAGTATCCAGTGGTGCAGCTAGTTCCTGTTTTAATACATTTAGAACGCAGCCTGGGATATTATCAGGTCCCATAGAGGCTGTGTTTTTGGCTTTAGAGAGAGCATTTATGACATGCTCCTTGGAGATACTAGGTGAAGGGCAGGTGGTAGGGATGCTTTGAGGGATATGTAGCAAGGACAGGGGGGAGAAGTTTTCACTGAACCTGTCAGTTAGAATTTTGGCTATTTCTGTGGCTTCAGTATATGTGGTGCCATTAACAACCAGTTCTGCACAGATATGGGATTTTCTTTTAAGGTTTCTGATGTAGCTAAAGAAGGCCTTATGGTTATTCTTAGTGAAAGATGCTAATTTGGATTCACAGTTGCCTTTAGAATGCCTTACAAAGTATCTTATTTGCTTGTTTAAGTCGAGAAGAGAATGCTTCCAATTCAGAGACTGCTCCTTCCTGTTCTTGGAAAGCAACTTCTTTCTCTTATTGTATAACCTGCTAATGGCAGATGTCCACCAGGCAGGCTTGTTCATTCTTGAGGATTTTCTTTTCATCCTATCAGGTACGGCTGAGTCAGTACATTTGTACAGATGTTTATATAAGGCATTGGTGTAAATCCCAGTATAGGTGTCCATGCCATCAGTGAGGGCAGAGGCTATGAAGCTATTAATGCTGTCACATATTAGGTTGTAATTGGCTTTGGAAAAGTTTTTTCTAGTTGCTACTAATGGGGGGGGGTCAGATGTTATTGTTACTTCTAAAGGGACTGATTTATGATCAGACCTCACTAGGGAGGGCCACAAACATGGGGTAGTGCAATGATCAACCATGTTACTGAGCACCAGATCCAGAATTTTTAGGCCGATTGTGGGGGTGTCAACCTACTGGTCCAAGGCATTGGAGTTGATGAAGTCCAAGAACCTTTGGGCAAGTGTGTTAGTACACGTATAATTTACCCAATCTATGGATGGGTAGTTAAAGTCACCTAAAACCAGACTGTTTGGTCATATCTTGAGCGATTCAAATAGCTCAAAGTATGCAGTGTGGGTATCCTGGTTCATGCAGGGGGTCCTATAACTGTCAATAACTTTGAGAGAGGTCTTACCTACAGTCTATTGGACCTGAATTAGTTCAAGGGAATCGTTTTCTTTAACCAATCTAGAGGTGTATTTATCTTTGATGAATATTGATACTCATCCTCCTTTACTTCTCACACTTTCAGTTTGTGGTCTAAATCTGTGGAAGGCATTATAACCTGGTATGGCCAGGGTGCTTTCCATGGCCTTAAACCAAGTCTCTGTGACTGCACAGATGTCAGCATCTTCTAAGGTAAGAGCTGCTTCCAGTCATTGCAATTTTAGGTTTAGACTCCTAGCATTTGGCAGCATAACCTTGAGGTTGCTTTTTGAAGATATTTTACTTTCTGGAATTTTGTTGTTGTGACATTACCTAAAAAAGGCACTGTGGGAGAGGCAAAAGCCTTATCCAGTAACCAAAATCCCAGAGGTGACAGATGAAGACCCTCTCTGGCAAAGCAGCGTGGTCTATCTACCATGTCATCCCAGGCTAACAGGTTCTGGATCCCCTTAGAATGACACCAGAAACTAAGCCAATTGTTGAAGTCAATCATTTTTTGTTTATATTATGGTGTCATCGTAGGTGAAGGTAGTATGCTGCTCAAGGCTAGGGATATACCTGCCTGAGACACATATTCAGAGAGCTCAGTCATGTCTGTCTTCATATAGTCCAGTGAAGTATGTCTCAAGTCATTCACACCAACATGAACTATGATGGAGCCATAATGGTACTTGTTGTCCAGAGACCTGAGTGCTTGTGTGATGGATCTTGGCAGCTGACAGACAGCTGACCATAACTTTCGCCTTGTCCAGCCTGGTGAATGGGACATCTGTGTGCCTCACTATAGAGTCGCCTATGACCAAACAATTTGGTTTAGATGTGCCTTTGCCTTAGGGGCTTGTTTGGTGAGACACTTGTGCTTGTGGTTTTATGTGTGTTGAGAACTGTAGGTACTGTATTAGGCGTAGCATGTTTGTGTTTCAGATGCCTCTGGTCTTTGGGTAAATTTATGGTGAGTACCTCCATGTATGATGGTTTATGTGTTGAGAGCATGGTTTGTGCAGGACGTGTAGTATGTGGGCTGACAACCTATTCAGCATCACTTTTCTGTGAAGGAGTGAGCAAGGATTCCAAATTCTTAGTGTATATGCATCTCTCACAAATTGAGCTTGAGTACTTTAGAAGTAGTGGGTTGTCAGTGCACATGAAGCAATTCCTACATTGCCTCAGGATGCCCATGTCGATTAGGCTGGCAAGAAAAATGGAGGAGAACTAACCATCCATAATACTAGGTGTAAATCTGCTTACTTTAATGAGGAAGGATGTGGTTTAATTGGGGGCTTAATGCTGGGTCTATACAAGGGGTACAAGACTATTAGCAATTTCAAGGTTTCAGTTAAAGTGGCAAATGCTGTACAAAGCCCATCTGAGGTGCTCTCACAGCAGCTAAGTGCAATTTAAGGAACTCCTCAGTTGGAGCATGGGCAGCTTTTAAGGGAAATAAATCTAGTTTAGCTTTTGCATATGTAACTGCCAAGGGTTACCTCCACTGCAGGTTGCTGTACGAAGGTGTGCTACTTGCAAACAGATAGCTCAGATTGCTCAGATGAATATAGTAGAGCACTGGCTGGTCACCAAACTCTGTGGAGCTGTGTTAAAACAGATGCAAACCCGAGCAAACGTGGGGCTTATGTAGCAACTGTGAGAACCCTTTTTAAAACAAGTTAAGCAGTTTTCAAACAAGCTGGCCAATGGAAATGCTCAGTACTGAGCTTTATTCTAACAATCTCCAACTCAGATGGGTCCCTTGCTACACTCTTCTGCCACAAGGGTGCAGGGGCCCTCTTAATGTAAGATGGTTAGTTTTAATGCTCAGATAATGCCAAACAGTCTAAATTCAGCAAATCTGAATTTAGCCTATGCTATAAAATACACAAATACTAGAAAATACAAAGTGCAGGAAAAACAGCCTCAAATGGCAAACAGTTGAAACAGTGAAACAGCAAAACAGTTAAAATGGCTAAAAAAACAGTTAAAAGTAGGTGGCAATTCAGTAATACACAGTTTAAAAGTGAAGTACAGTGAATAAAAATACTTATTTTTCTGCAGATTTCAAAGGATGCCTTGGGTTTCCTTTGGATTCACTCCAGAGATCACAGAGAGCAAACCTATCCTAGAGCAGCTCCTGTAAATTGAGGACAGACCCTTACAAACATGCTGCCTAAATACAAGCTAAGTTAAGCAATCTTCAAACAAGCTGACCAATGAAAATGCTCAATACTGAGCCTTATTCCAACAATCTCCAACTCAGATGGGTCCTTTTTAACAATCTTCTGCCACAAGGTTGCAGGGGGCCCTTTTATTGTAAGATGTCTGCTTTTAGTGCTCAGATAATACCAGTCTAGATTCAGCAAATATGAATCTAGCCTATGCTAGAAAATGCACAAGTACTAAAAAATACAAAGTGCAGGAAAAACAGTCTCAAACAGCAAACAATTGAAACAGTAAAACAGTTAAAATGGCTAAAAAAACAGTTAAAAGTAGGCAGCAATTCAGTAATACACAGTTTAAAAGTGCAGTACATTGAATAAAAATACTTATTTTTCTGTAGATTTCAAAGGATGCAGCAGGTACTTCTGTTATCTGAGCTCAGCAAAAAACTGATCTACTGCAGTTAAATTAAAATGTTAAACTGATTGCTAATTTTTCCGTTCCAGTGTCATTTTACATTAAAAATACTTCTGTGGATTAGCTGACCTAAACAAGGTAAAAGAAGCACTGCAGCACCAACACCAGCAAACAGTGTAGGAATACAAAGTAGTGGTGCTGCAGACTCGGTGTAGGAATACAGAGTAATGGTGCTGCAGACTCGGTGTAGGAATACAGAGTAATGGTGCTACAGACTCAGTGTAGGAATACAAAGTAATGGTGCTGCAGACTCGGTGTAGGAATACAGAGTAATGGTGCTGCAGACTCGGTGTAGGAATACAGAGTAATGGTGCTGCAGACTCGGTATAGGAATACAGAGTAATGGTGCTGCAGACTCGGTATAGGAATACAGAGTAATGGTGCTGCAGACTCGGTGTAGTAATACAGAGTAATGATGCTGCAGACTTGGTGTAGGAATACAGAGTAATGGTGCTGCAGACTCTGTGCAGGAATACAGAGTAATGTGGCTGCAGACTCGGTGTAGGAATACAGAGTAATGGTGCTGCAGACTGTGCAGGAATACAGAGTAATGGTGCTGCAGACTCGGTGTAGGAATACAGAGTAATGGTGCTGCAGACTCGGTGTAGGAATACAGAGTAATGGTGCTGCAGACTCGGTGTAGGAATACAGAGTAATGGTGCTGCAGACTCTGTGCAGGAATACAGAGTAATGGTGCTGCAGACTGTGCAGGAATACAGAGTAACGGTGCTGCAGACTCTGTGTAGGAATACAGAGTAACGGTGCTGCAGACTTGGTGTAGGAATACAGAGTAATGGTGCTATAGACTCGGCGTAGGAATACAGAATAATGGTGCTGCAAACTTGGTGTAGGAATACAGAGTAATGGTGCTGCAGACTCAATGTAGGAATACAAAGTAATGGTGCTGCAGACTCAGTGTAGGAATACAGAGTAATGGTGCTGCAAACTTGGTGTAGGAATACAGAGTAATGGTGCTACAGACAGTGTAGGAATACAGAGTAATGTATTTTATTAGTCTGGAAAAAGCAAGTACAACTCTGTCTGATTCTGTCTAGAGTGTGTACCTTCATCTAAAACAGCATTTTGGTTTCAGGCTTCATTTTAAGTAAACAGCAGGCTTATCTTGGATAGTCAGGTTCTGCCTAATGAACTTAGAAGGGATGGACTTTTGTCTTTCTTCCTAGAATGGGCTGACAGGCAGATCTAAAGCATTTCTGCAATCTATCATCAGTACTGTGATGACAGACTGGATCACAGCAATTGTACTTCCTCCCACTTTCTTTACTGTGCTCAACCAGCAGTAGTGTTTTTTTCAATTAAATATGTTATTATTATTTTGATTGTTCAATAGTTCATTTGTATCGGTGCTTGCTTAGAATGCTTTATAACATTTGTTTAAAACTGTGTTCAAACAATTGCAGACAAGCTGAAGACATAATGTTGACTTTTCACCAAGAACAGCCAAGGTCTAGGTTATCCTAATGGAATCTGCAAGAAATGCAGCCAAAATCCCTTGCCTAAAAAGACAAAAAATGTAACAGGATGCAGGAATGTGATAAAAGGTGGCATGGCTGGCCAGGATGAGTGATGATCAGCAAATATTTAAGAGTAGATTGTGATATAGTAGTATTATAAGGAATGGGAAATACTTGGGTTTATCTACATACGCCAAACGGTTTGCTTGTTCAGGAATTGTCAACAGCAATTATAAAGATGGTAAAATATTATTTCAGTAAACATATGGATAATGAGCTGAGGGGGATAAGTAGAATAATATGCTATAAATATGAAAGTTGTGCTTGTCTGAAATACAGCACAACTTTCATATTTATAGCATATTATTCTAATATATATATATATATATATATATATATATATATATATATATATGTAATGTGGCACAGACAGGTAAATATTTTGTGTGTGTATGTGTGTGTGTGTGTGTGTGTGTGTGTGTGTGTGTGTGTGTGTGTGTGTGTGTGTGTATGTATATATATATATATATATATATATATATATATATATATATATATATATATATATAAAACTATGCAAACCATGAACATAGTATTGTATTAACAACTTTGTACTGCATTAGATACTTAATATGCTTAAAATCACCTTCATGGGGTTTCCTAGAAGAAACTGCTCTTGGGGGAATCCTAATACCTAACCTTCCAGACACTCTTTGCTGATTCAATGGCAGTAACAACTGCACAGAATGAGGGGGGTCCTGGGTTCACTACACAGACACACACACACGCACACACACACACACACACACATATATATATCTATATATATATATATTGTGCATTGCTTTGTTGATGGTAGCTTTGATTGAAGTACAAATGGTCAAAAAAAAAAGATAAAGTACATTTCATTGCAAATACATTTGACTAAAACGTCACTTTGTATAAAATCTTCTACAAAGCATATACACTACAATCAAGTATAATATATTGCACTTGCAGGCCATAGAGCACCACTGCAGCCTGGCCTCAATTATTGGGTTGTCACATTGTCCTTCTTCAGGTTTAGTGAATAATTTTGCTTGCTTAGTCATTAACAGCTATTGTCAGGGCTAGATTAAGAGCTTTAGAGGCCCTAAGGACTTAAAAGATGTTAGTTCCCCCATATATATCTAATTCAAAATATAAACAATAATAAACCATAAAATAAAATTTTATTTTTTGAAATGTAACAAAATTTAAGACGGAAAATAATGTTTATTTTTGTATACTTCCACTTTATTTATATCTAAAAAGTTTTCTTCTACTTTTTCTAGTTGCAAGGTCTTTGATCAGATCCTCAAAATTAATCTTACATAACACTTCTGCTTCTATATTAAGTAGAGATAAGGCATCCAGCCTGCCTTGTTGCGTAGGATCATAGAATTATAGGAGATTACTAGGCTAATGGCCTCGGGCCCTTACAAGCCAAGCCATGCGTTTATACCAAAAAAGAAACCTCAGTCAGCACCTGTTGCCCATGTCAGTGAGGGGCAAAGATGGAACCCCTGGGACAAATTTGTGGTTTCCCATCCACTCATCAAGGTTGTGCTTGAAGACGGTCAGTAAGGTACTCTGTTTGACATGTATGGGAAGTCTAATCCAGAGATGGGGCAGCCTCTGGGAGACAAACCTGTCTTTTCAACAGGTTTTGTTGATGTTGCATATTAGATTATGCCTTTTGAGTGGGTAATGCACAAGGAGTTAGAGTTACAGATATGGAGCATCTCTAGTAGGACAGGGTCCAATACTGCCTTGTAGGCGAGATACAGATTACCTCTAAGCAATCTGTACAATACCGAGTAGAGTGATAGTGATTTGAACCTGTCCACATAACACAGATTTTGGAGGCTGTGGATTCTTTTTGTGAGGTATTTCTGTGGCCTTTCCAGTTGGTGCAGGTGTCTGGAGAGGTGCATACCAAATAGGGTGTTATACTCAATTATAGGCCTAATGAGGGAGGAGTACAGAGAGGTAATAACCTCCTTTTTTCTGGATGCAATCCCTTTACTTATGAGATGAACCAAGTAAAAGGCCGCAGCCGCTACATGATGGCTGAATGTGAGATTGTTGTCAACCTGAGTATGTAGGTCTCTCACCACAGGTTGTATGCTTACGAGGTTGCCGTTTATATGGTAATCAGTAGGTGCTGTGTTTTTGCCAAATGGTATGATAATACATTTTTATGCACTTAACTTAAGGCCATGACTTTGGCACCAGTCATTTGTTGCTGTGAGACCCTCTTGCAATATGTTAACATCATTTGGGGAGTCAATGACAGCACCCAACTTACAGTCATCTGCAAACTTGGTCAGCCACAGGCCTTTTGTCTTTGTCTGGACCTCTGAGAAGTAGATGCTAAACAGTAGAGGTCCCAGAGCAGATCCCTAGGGTACACAACTGGTGACAGGTCTGCTATCTGAGGTAGTGTCACCTATTTTGACATTGTGGGTCCTATTGATGAGCTAGTTGGCCACCCACCTGATGAGACAGGGATTTACAACAAGTTGTGTTAACATTTTGATGATGCCTGAGTGGGGGATTATGTCAAAAGCCTTGGCCAAGTCAAGGTAAGCTGTATGTACTGACTTTTCCTCATCCAGGGCCTTAGTGACAGTCTCAAAGAAGTCAACCAAGTTCAACAGGCAGGATCTGCTGCTGACAAATCCGAACTGGGTGGGGTCAAGTGCTTCGAGATTGCCTATGTCCTTGTTTATGAGATCCATAATAATACACTCCATGGCTTTACAGATCAGACTAGTCATGCTAATGGGGTGATAGTTTCCTGGGTCAGTAGTGGCACCACCTTTGTGCAAGGGGATGACAATGGCAGTTCTCCACTCTGCTGGAATGCAGCCTGTAATTAGGCTGTGGTTGAACAGAGTGCTCAATGGCAAAGCTAGTTTTTACTGGAGATGGTGCAGAATGCAGCCTGGGATATCAGGTCCCATGGAAGCTATGTTCTTTGCCTTGGATAGGCCTTCAACACTTAATCTGCACAGATGTGAGGTGCAGAACAAGTATCAGGGATGTCGAATGAGCTTTTGGGGGGGTGAAGTTTGGGCTGAACCTATCAGCTAGCAAGTAGGCTAAGTCAATAGGGTCAGTGTAAGTGGTACCATTAAGTACTAATTTGGAAGAAACCTGGGCTTTGTCATGGAGTTTCCTGACGTAACTGAAGAAGGCTTTGTGGTTTGCCTTTGTTTCAGAGGCTAATTTCAATTCATAATTGGCTTTGCAGGTTTTCACTAGTGATCTAATTTCCTTGTTGAGGTTGAGGAGGGAGATTTTCCAATTTGGAATTTGTTCCTTTTTACCCTTGGACAACAGTTTCTTCCTTTTGTTGTAAACCCTGTTGATAGAGGATATCCACCAGGCAGGCTTGTGTTTCCTTGAGGAGCAGGTTTTAGTTCTGTTGGGTATGGCTGAGTCCACGCAGTTGTACAGGTGCTTGTATACTGCATTGTCATACTGTTCAGCATAGTTGTGTGCATCCTCTGAGGGTGGTGGTGCTGTGAAGCTACTGATAATCTCCCTTAGGAGGTTGTAGTCAGCTTTTGAGAAGTTTTTAGCCTGGTTATGGCTGGAGGGGGTTGGGTGGAATAGAAACTTTGAATGTGACAGACCAATGATCTAATCTCACCAGGAAGAATATACTATGGGAGTGGTACAGAGGTCACCAATGTTGATGAGAACCAAGTCTAGAATGTTATCTCCCCTTATGGAGGATGAGACAAGCTGATCTAGTGCATTAGAATTGATGAAGTCAAGGAATCGTTGGGTGAGTGCATTAGTGCAGGAATAGTTCACCCAGTCTATGGTGGGGTAGTTGAAGTCACCAAGGATCAGGGTGTTAAGGGGTACCTTGATGGATTCAAGTAGGTCCAGGTAGGAGGAGTGGGTGTCCTGAGTCATGGAGGGGGGGATCTGTCATTGGCTGTAACTTGGATGAGTGTCTTGCCAACTGTCAGTTGCACCTGGAGTAATTACAGTGCATCATGCTAACAAACCAGTCTTGAGGTATACATGTCCTTAATGAAGATAGAGACTCCACCACCCTTATTCTTTCTGACCTTGTTTTGGGTTCGGAAAGTGTGGAATGAGGTATAGCCTGGTAAGGCAGGGGTGCTCTTCACAGCCCTGAACCAAGTTTCTGTGAATGCACAGACATCAGCATCTTCCAGTGTGAGGAGAGCCTCCAGTGAGTGCATTTTCAGGTTAAGGCTCCTAGCACTGAGTAGCATGACCTTCAATTTGCTTTTTGACAGATCTTTTATGTTTGAAGATTTGTCTTTGGGACATAATCTAAAAAAGGCACAATGGGGAGGCAAGAGCCTTGGCCAGTATCCGGAACCACAGGGGTAACAGCTGGAGGCCATCTCTGGCAAAGCATCGAGGCCTGTCAACCATGTCATCCTAGGCAGACAGATACTGGATCCCCTTGGAAAGATACCAGAAACTAAGCCAATTGCTGAAGTCAATTATTTTTTGTTGGTATTGTGGAATCATTCTTGATGAAAGTAGGATGCTGCTTAGGGCTAGGGTTATATCTGCCTGGGACACATACTCTAAGAGCTCAATCATCTGTCTCTTCATATAGTCCTGGGAGGTACGTCTCAAGTCATTCACACCAACATGTACAATGTTGTACTGTTAGGATTTTTATTATATTTTACCTGGGACAATGAACGCTCAGCTGAGCAACTTATGATCATTATTGTTAAAAATATAAGAAAGCAAATGTGTACATTTGGAAACACACAGTCAATATTGTTTTCTACAATTATTTTATAATGTTCAGCATGACTGAATCTTCTTTTTACATTTTTTCTTGCACTGAACTTGTGATGCACATATGAGTGAAACTGCTGAAGCTCAACTGAGAAATTAGTGTTCAAGTCCTCTGGGTAAGCATCAATCAGCTTTTGACAACACTGAAATTACCTTTCAATTTCAGTAAATGATGAAGTGACATTATGTGGCACATCACTTAGAAAAGAAAATCTCTGCTATTTCTTCGTATAGCTCTCCTCTTCTTCTCATCTCAGTTTCAATTTTGTATCAACAATTGTGTAAAAAGTAATGATACAAACGTTATCTCTGACATTCAGATATACTTCTGGTACATCTCATTCACGGGGTACCTTTCTTCTGATACATTTGCAAGTTTGAGCTTCCTTGTAATCAACATCTAGTAGAATTTCCTTTGTAGCTGCTTCATATCTTTCAAATTCATCTCCTAAAGTACACAGTTGTTCAGCTAATGATCCAAATAGATCTGCACATTTTTAAGTTGGCTTACTCTATGAAAATCTTGCAAATTCTCATCCCAGAAATTCAACATAAAAATGAATTCTAGCTTTTGCATCTTATTTACAATATTATTTGCTTCTCTTCTAATGCCTCCTTTTTGTGACTGGTCTTCAGCTATACATTCTGATGCTTCTAAAATGTTAAGGAAAGATTTCAAAATTGCTGATGCTGCCACAGCATGTGCCTCCCATCTGGTATTAGAGAGGGATTTTTAAGACACTTTCATTTCCAATACAACTTTTAAGAATTTTCCACCAGCTGGTTGAGGCAGAAAAAAAGGTATAGAGCAACTGCACTGTAGAGAAAAAATTAACTGCCTTTTGACAGCAGTCAACAGCACCTTGACCTACCAGATGTAGTGAATGGGCGTTTCCAAAATTCTTTGCTGCATCCCCTTATAAAGCTACACATGTTAGCAGTGCTAAGACTGACCTCTACATTTAGAAACGTTTAGCTTACAAACTTTCACCTGAATTGCCATTTCCTCACCAGTATGGCTTTTTATTTCCAGAAAGGTTAAAAAGCATTCAATAGGCTGTCCATCTTTTAAGTACCAGAGTACAACACTTAATTGATTGATGTGTGATAGATCTGGTGTTGAATCAACTGACAATCTAAAATAACCAGAAAATGTTACTTCGTCAGCAATGAGTGCATGTACTTTTTGAGCCATTAATTGAATGAGTTCCTCACAGATGGTTTTGGACAGATAAGAAGGATTCCCTTTGCTAGAATTTCCATATTTTGAAACGTGACCTGCTAAAAATTGATCTAACTGGCTAATGAGCTCATGCAGCCCCAAAAAAATTCCCATTCTGCAATGATTCAAATCTTTCTTCTGTTCCTCGAAAAGCCAAGCCATGTTCAGCTAACATACGAAGAACAGCTATGACACACCTCAAGATATGTTCCCAGTAATCACACTCTTCCTGAATTTGTTTTTCCATTACCCCAACCCTGCACCTTGTCTGCGAGTGTGAGTTAAGTATGTTAGCACAGAGTCTCGGTGAGTAGTGCTTTTTTCATGAGCATCCATTACAATAGTATTTTGCCAGTCACTGAATCCTTCTATTTTAACAAAATGTGAGAAATTTTTAGGAGCTAACAGTTTACAAATAAAACAGTAAACTGATCCTATTGATAGTGAATACAATAACCACTCTCTGTTGTATTTCTCACCATTGGCTTTTGTCCCAATGAAAAGTTTTTGTGAACAGTATCTTGCAGGTCTGCCACTACTGAAATGCCGGAAAGATTTGTCCAGTAGCCCTTTGTGGTGTTGACAGTCACTGGATCAACAAGCATTAAATAAGCCACATCATCAGCAGAGAAATCAAGCCACATCCCTGGATTTTTTACTATATTTACTTCATCCTTTGTAGACTGAATCATTTCACTACCATCACCATGGTCCACTAAACTTTCATTTTCAGCAATTATTTCAACCCTAGAATCTCTTGAAAAGCAACTTGAATCAACATTTGCAGTAGAGGTATCAAAGAATTTACAGGAAATGTGAGATCAGTAATGAGACGTGCTAGATGAACCTGCTTGTAACACCTCAGTGATTCCAATGTCATCATATTTTGATTTTGAAGTGATCAAAGTGGTGTTTGTGTCCACTTCTGATGGCAGAGATTGGTTTTGATCCAGAATCAGTATATCATGTTGTGGAACTTATGTGAAGAAATCAGTCAGCTTTGCAGTCTTGGACACTAAATCCAAAGTCTTCTCTTGTTTTTTTTGATAGTTTTGACTTTTGTGCACCACCACTTAACTGAAAACTTTTAAATGTGAAGTTGTTAAATCTCGCCGTTTATTCTCATTGATGGGTACGGAGCCAATCTTCGGCTACGACATGGCCGATAGCAAGCTCAAGGTTTGCCAGTAGCTCGAGACCAAGCCCCTTATCCCACAATGCACTGCTGGAATTACCTCAGATCTAGTTTGCCACGGCAAGAGAGATCTCGGTGTTCCAGATAGCTCGGACCATTTTAGAAACAAATTAACAGCAAGTCTATAAAAAAGTTTTCTTTTTTGTTTAATATATATAGTGTGTGTTAGTACTATTATATTTACTCTCTAGATAGTAGAAATAGTTTAAAAGTTAGGGCCTTGTTGGCTTCTTAGTTTGTGTGGGCCTTAAGCCCCTTTTCTCTACTATTAATCTTTATTATAGTCAGGTTTTTCTGTGGGCCTCTTAGCCCTATATTTGTATCTATATTTTTTTGTTCAAAATATATATATACTGTTATAGTTAGTGCCCGGTTTGGGCTTAGTTGTTGTGTATCTAGTTTACTGCCTTTTTCACTTAACTATGTTGGATGATAGGGAGAAATCCCATCCCAAATCGGGATTCAAAAAATGCCCAGATTGTGGGCAGAAAATGTCTGTTACTGACGAACACATTCAATGTGTCTACTGTCTGGGGGCTAAACACCTCCAAGACACCTGTAGCATTTGCCACTCCTTTTCTTCAAGAGTTCTCTTGGAGAGAAGGAGGAAACTTATAGCCGGGATTGCTACAGCAATCTTTTTCAGAAGTCTTGAGTAGCCATGAGGGTGCTAGTACATCTTCCAAATCCTCAAAATCCAAGTCTTCAGATAAGGTCTCAAAAAAGGCTAAGATTTCAGAAGGAGGGTCATCGGTTCCACAGTCATCGGAACCAAGTGTACCTTTGATTCGGAGCCAGCTCTCAGTATTGGAGCCAGTCTCTGAAGTTCCTTCTTCACCTCTGCTCCAGTCAGCACCTTCGGTGCATTCAGCCAAGTCTTCAGTCAGCCTTTCAGATTTGGACATGGATCGGCTAGTGCAGAAGCTTTTACAGGCACCAGGACTTGACAAATTGTTGTCGGCCCCGACCAGCTCATCGGTACCGAAGACCATGGAACCGGACTTGTCTACTCCTCCTCCGAGCCATAATGGACTCTCAGAGCTGAAGGAAATTGAACTGATGGTGGTGGAACCCTTGGGGCTGATACCCGCACCAGTGTTATTGGCTCCATCTACTCGGATGTCCTCGGCACCAACCGAGGACTCTAGGAGCCGATGCTCTCCCGTCGGGTCCAGGGAGGATAGTCGCACCGACTTGTCTGTGCCAACTCTTCCTCTCGGGGCTTCGGCTCAGATGAGCTCAGCTCCTACCTCGGGCTCGGAGCCCAGGGTTTCAGTGCGGGAGGATCGGACAGTACTCTCGGGTCCGTCCACTCCTTCTCATCAGAGCCATGGTGCCTTTGATGCTATGAGGAGAGATTTGACTCCAAAGACAATGTCAGCATCGGTTCAGCTTTCCCTCTCCCCTCAAGCTCCTGTGTCTGCTTCTTCATCTACCGATCCCTCTAAGCATAGAGACCCGAGCCTCAAGTACCCCCAAAGGGTGTCCCCTGCTCTTCTGAGACCTCCCCAGGTCCTCCCACTGGGGAGGTGCCCAAGAAGAGACTGTGCAAGAGGAGGCACTTAGACTCCCCACAGGAGTCTTTGACATCTGACAACAGATTTAGATGAGTCAGAAGGGTCCCTTTGATCCCCCCTCTGAGGATATCTCCTTTGCAGAGATACTAGAGATCCTTAGTCAGAGGGGCGATTGGCAGTCCAAGACCCCTACTGAGGATGAGTCTGTGCTCTTGAAGGCTTTTGGGTCTCAACCTTCCACTTCTTGGGTGTCTCTGCTTTATGACGAGCTCATGGAACTGATCTCTCGTAAGGCGTGGGAGTCACCGGAGGCCATGGAACCTGTCCCTCGTAGACCCAATAAATTCATATCTGCCCCAGAGGACAAGACATTTTTGACAAAAGGAGTGCCTGTTGATGCCATGGTGGTAGCTCCAGCCACCAAAAAGGAAGTATCTGAGACATCCTCTTCTATCCATCCCCCTAACAGAGATTCTAGGGTTATGGATAAATATGGGAAGCGCATGTTTACTTCAGCAACTTTTTCTCTGCGATCACTGAACTACTTAACCCATTTTACAAGACTACAGAGAGATCTCCTGAAAGAGCTAGGAGATACTCTCCAGGGTACGGTAGCTGCAGGAGTGGCCGACAAAGTCAACGCTCAGCTCACTACCCTAAACTCAGTAGTGAACTCGTCCATGCGTCTCATATCATATGCAGCTGATGGTTTGAGTAGAGCTGCTAGTTCGGGCATTGCTCTTCGAAGACAAGCCTGGATGCATCTCTGTTCCTTTGCGGAACACTTTACGTCTTCCTTTATTAATACCCCATTCGATGGCTCATCACTGTTTGGGCCCAAAGTAAAGGAAACTTTAACCAGGTGTGAGCAGGAAGACAAGACCTTATCTGCTGTTGGGGTCAGTTTTTCCACCCCCACTCGGCCCTACCCCAAGGGCCCTGGGGGGGGGGGTGTGGTTCTGAAAAACTCAGGCAGCCTTTCAGGACACACGTGGAGAAACCTCCTCTAGAGGCAGAGGAGGGGGTTATAATGGAAGACGCCGCCCCCATGGCAGAGGGGGTCCGCAGCAACAGGGTGACAGGGGTCAGTTCTCCAGTCAGTCCTACCAGCACCCCTGAAAGGGGGCCTGACTGTTCAGCTCTGGAGGCAGTCAGGGGTTGCTTGTCGTTGTACCCAGAAGCCTGGCTAAACATAACATCGGATACTTGGGTACAAAGCATCATTTCCAGAGGATATTTCATACTGTTCTTCACCCCTCCCATTCCTATAAAGAAAATCCCAGATGTTCCACCCAATCTCAGGGAATAAACAATCGTAGAGGTCCACAGATTGCTAGAAAAAAAGAGTCATCCAACCAGTCCCAGCAAACCAAGTGGGATTTGGAACTTACTCAAGATTCTTTTTGGTACCAAAGAAAACAGGGGACTGGAGACCTATCTTGGACCTCAA